>NW_026882737.1:0-42960 GCF_032173495.1 Musca vetustissima | reverse complement strand
GCGTTTTCTACAGACTCCCCATTGTCACTGGAAAATCGAGAAAATCCGTTTAGCAAAGTTTTTCTTCGGTATAAGGTGTATATATTCTGAAGATATAAATAGATTCAGAAAGTAATTCTATGCACATTCTCAAAAGGAACGATGTGTCTTTCTCGTTTCCTTTTGCCTCTTACAAATATGTGCACAAAGACATAATACCCTGTACCACAGTGTGGTGAAGGATATAACAATACTGCCAATACACGTGTCTAGGCTCCCAAAAATCAAATTTGCCATAGATCACTTATATTAAGACTTTTGATACTTTTTTGATTTTCAACCGATGTAATAGTTCGAATTAATGTAAATGGTGCATCAAATATCCTACGGTTATCCGCTTAGTTGGAAATATTGCATAGATTATTGAATTCAATTGATATAACCTAAACCATTAGGAATGACTTAAGGTACTCCCTCCCCCATTCCCGATTTAAAAAACTTTAGTTTGGTTTTCTATGCAATTCGAACCTACAGTATTTCAAGAATGTCCCTTTCAAGTGAAATACTTAACAACTCTTGAACATATAGCCGATTTATTGTGCCAGCATAAAGCGACAGCAGAAATGCTTCTCAAACTTTAAAATATGTTTTTTTTTTTTTGGCTGCAATTGGTGTTGTTATTACAAAAAATATTTTGCTGTTTTGCATTTTCCATCTCTGTTCACATTTTTGCTAGATTTCTTATATTTAATCAAATCCATTGAATGTAATAGTTAATGACCCGCAAATATAACACAGACGTCTATATGTATATCTCTGTAGTGACCAATAAACAAAAAGGAAAATTGTCAATATACTCCAACTCAGAGTGGATTACTTATAATGAAATTAAGTTTGACCATAACCACCCACAGTATAAACAAAAATCATATGGCATAATAAACACATTACGTTACAGTGAAACCTATGATGGGTGGTTTGTGTTGTCATTGTTCTATACATGAAAAAATATTTGAAACATATGAAAATTATTTTGTTGTGCTTTGCATTTATTGAGGATACTTCATTCCCCAATACGGGGTTTCACTGTACATGGAATAATAAGTAATTAGCACATTCTATCAGCACTGCAATCACTCGGGACACATGTGGTCGGTCGAATTGGTTTGTTTATCAAATATTCCATGTATATATATTGGAAATGTTAACATTGGCTAAAGTTATTGGTACTGATATTGTTGGGTGGAGTGGTTTCTTTATCCTTAAAAGCATTTTACGCACACGAAACCTATCATTATTAAAAAAGGACAACCACAACATATTTTATGACTACAAGAGATATCTATTTACCGATATGGACACTATGAATACGATATGTTCGAGGTAGTGATTGAAAGTTTTCCTATTTAGTATGTATGTATATGAAAATGTCAGCATTGAATGTATGCTATACCGTTCTGCTTTATTATGATATTTATTCTTTATATTCTGATAACTGTATTTATAAATGTGAAAAATTATACCCAAGGTTATTAACTGATTTATATCCAGGGAAATTTTGTGATTATGTTTGTTATTGTTTGCAATAAATAAATATATGATATCATCTTATGCCACAAGACAATTACTTCTATGAAATATATTCATTTTCAAGGACAACATTTGTGCAAAGCATAATTCAATGAAAATAAAGAGTGGCATAGAATAGCAGGAGAGAGAAATCATAGAAAATCAGTAACCAAAGCCTACAGTCCGAGATTTATTCACAACTATAAAGTTACAAACTACTTCTGACCTATACCGACATACATCCGGCTTTAATTTGAATTCCTTGTTCTTGAAGAGCGAAATTTTCCGAAAAACGTTGGATTTTTATACCCTTCACCACACTGTGGTACATGGTATTATGTCTTTGTGCATATATTTGTAACAGGCAAAATCAATCGATATATAGCCATGGTTTCTTTAGAGAATATGAATTTTCTGAATCGATTTATGCATGTCCATCCTTCCATGTATTCTTTTGAGCAAAGTCCAGGTCGCATTTATGATCCTATTTGGATGAAATTTGGCAAAGGTCACTTTTTGGCCTCTTTCTTGGGCTATTGAATTTGGAGAAAATTGGTTTAAATTTAGATGTAACTCTCATATATGGTTTTGATTTTATGTAAATGGTGCACAAAACTCCCAATATTGGTCCCACTGAGACAAAATTTAGCATAGCATACTGTAATAGGTCCATATAATGTATGTTAAAATCGATTCAGATTTAGATATAGCACCCATATATATTTTCGTCCGATTTTATGTAAATGGAGCAACAAACTCCCACTGTTTGACCGATTAAAACAAAATTTTGTAGAGCGTATTAAAATTGCAACAGCACCATACTGGCAATATAAGTCCGATTGAGACAAAATGTTGCATAGCGTACTGAATTAGATTCAGATTTATTTATGCGAAGTTTCGTTGAAATCGATTCAGATCTATATATAGCTCCCATATATAATTACGTCTGATTTTATGTAAATGCAGCACCATACTTCCAATTTTTATCCGATTGAGACAAAATTTTCCATTGCGTATTGAAATTACCATATGTTGACTTTTGTGAACTTTTATTGAAATCGGTTCAGATTTAGATACAGCTCCCGTATATAGTTTCCTCCAATTTATATAACTGCTGCACCATACTGCCAATGTTTGTCGGATTGAGACAAACGTTTGCATAGCGTATTGAAGTTACTACATGATGACATCCGTATTGAAATTACTGTAGGTTGACGTTCTTGTCGTCTTTTCGTTTTACATGAAATATGGCAAGCGTATTGGACTGAAGTCGTTTCGGGATTAGATATAGCTTGTATGAATGAAAATCGAATCGAATGAAAATCGATTTCATCTAAATGGTGTACCAAAAACCTAAAGTTTATCCCATTAGGACTAATTAGTGCACAACGTGTATTGGATTTTGTGTCTAGATAAATTTTCATTAGGCCGAGCCTCGACGTTGGCAAATAACTATTTATGTATGGTTACCTGAAAATAAATTATCCTCGTCGGGAGAATATGACTACCCAAAATCAGTTTCACATTTATTTTGGGTATATGCCATCGCAAATTGTCAACCAGTAAGGCAAGCAGTAAAGTCGGACGGGGCCGACCATATGACTTTGGGTATATTCAACAGATAAATCCTAATTGACGTCGAAAGGACCAATATATATATATATATATATATATAGGCTATATCGAAATCTAAATCGATTTCATCGAGACTTGCCACAGGTTAGGTTATACTAATTACAGTATGTTTTGTGCATATCGGCCACATTTTGAGTTTATGGTGCATCATGTACTCAATATCAGGCGAAAATATATATATAGGAGCTCTATCCAAATCTGAACCAATTTCAAAACTTCCCACACGCTAGGTAATATTAAATTAAGTTCGCTGTGCAAAATGTTGTGTAAATCGGCCTACTTTGGTTCTTTAGTGAACCATTTACTTAAAAATGGACGATTGTGCAAGATTTTGTAGCAAATAGCCTAACTTAGGTCTTTGCTGCACCTTTTACTTAAAATCTGACGAAACTGTATATAGAAGATATATCTAAATCGATTTCAACTAAAGTTGCCACACAAAGTTATACTAACTTCAGTACCATGAACAAAATTTGTGTCAGTTTTGTGTAAAATGAGACGAAAATGTATACGTAGAAGCTATATCAAAATTTGAACCGATTTCAATGATTTCATTGTATAAAATTGTGTGGCAATCGGACAAGCTTTGGGTCTTTTGTATACACTTTACATAAAATCGGACGAAAATATATTTGGGAGCTATATCTAAATCTGAACCGATTTTGACGAAACTTATTAACCTATTTCGTTCAAATCGAAAGATATATACGGACATTGGTATACTATTTACATTAAATTTACATTAAATCGGACAAAAATATCTAAATTTGGACCGATTTTCAGAAACCCTAACATACATCATTCTAGACCTAATTCAGTACGCTGTGCCAAATTTCGTGCAAATCGAAAGATAAATAGAATCTGTTTACATTAATCGGACAAAAATATATTTGAGAGCTATATCTAAATCTGAACCGATTTTCCCCATTTCAATAGGGCATAGGTCACTTATTTTGTCCAAGGACGAACCCTATTGATATTGGGAAAAATCGGTTCAGATTTAGATATTTTAGTCCGATTTAGGGTAAATGTTGTACCAAATTCCCATAATATCTTTCGGTTTGCACGAAATTTGGCACAGCGTAATGAATTGCAAATTGACATGTTTATGGATCCAATTTCATTTTACTGGTCCTTTAAAAATGCGACGAATCTTAGGATTCATCTGTTGAATATACCCAAAGTGGTGAAGGGTATCATATAGTAGGCTCCGTCTGACTTTACTACCTTCCTTACTGGTTTCTTTTTTGCGAAAAAGATTTAGACTCCATTAACATGAAATAACAAATTAAAGCCACTTCGGTATGAAATGGGCAGTATAGTACTATGTGTACTTTACACATAGTACTATACTGCCGCTTTATACTATACAAAATATTTAAAAATTCCAATATGAGATTTCAATCCCTTAATTGTCATCACTCAATTAGAAACGTTTAATTCAATACGAAAGCTACATTAATGAAAATAACTTGCTGTGACTTAATTTCCTATCCATCAATATTCGTTAAAGTTCTGACTAAAATACTTTCACAATTCCTCTAGTACAAGTTTTTACAATAAATTTAGAAAGAAGATATAGTTTATAAACTCTTAATTTTACGACATGCAATAAAAGAGTATACGCGTTTTATATACGTATACGCTAGCATACATTCACACACACAGTTATAGACAGAACTTAATCTTTATGTACATCTACATCTATGTGAAACATTTATATACATCTATTTTGGCACTATTTATTATTGCCGTCGACATTACATCGTGCCAAAATACTTCTAGCTGTATGTAATCATCCCATTCAGACTAAGATCAAGTTTAAAAGGTATCATATGTAACTTTGGTGGGATGGAACACCCACCTTCCCTTAGTCGGTTGGCAGAAATGTCCAATGAAGATATATTGAATTTTTCGGCTAAGGTATGATAATAGATGGGGTTGGTAAATACGGTGAAACCTATTTAATAGTACGATATATTTTCAGAGAATATCATAGCTTTATTACATTAATTAGGGAATATTTAAAGGATAGCAGATAGTAAACATTAAAGATATTAAATTGAAATTTTCAAAAATATTTTCGAATAGCTTTTTAAAACTTAACATTATATTTATATTTATATTTTTTTTTTAATTTTTAAGGATATATTTTTCATCTGCCCTTCAGACCACTATTCGCATTAAAAATCTTCCACTGTACTGAAATACTTTTAGTAAGTAAGGAAAGTAGTAAAGTCGGACTGGGCCGACTATATGATACCCTTCACCACTTTGGGTATATTCTATATATGTATCCTCACAGACGTGGCGTGTTTGTTATATATCTATATCTGAACCGATTTCAGGAAAACTTGCCAGAGACTAATTTATATTACTTCAGTACGTTGTGTCAATCGGCCTAGCTATGGATCTTTTCACGAAGCTTAGCAACAACATTTTAGACTTAATTCAGTACCCTATACCAAAATTCATGCAAATCGAAAGATATATAGGGACTTTGGTGCACCAATTACATAAAATCGGACGAGAATATATATGGGAGCTACATCTAAATCTCGACCGATTTTCACACATCATTCAATACTGAATTCAGTACGCTATGCCAAATTTCGTGCAAATCGAAAGATATATAGGGACATTGGTACGCCATTTACGTTAAATCGGACGAAGATATATATGGGAGCTATATCTAAATCTGAACCGATATTTCCCAATTTCAATTGGGTTCGTCCTTGAGCCAAAGAAATGAGCTGTGCCAAATTTCGTCCATTCGGACCATAAATGCGATCTGTACATTGTTTACAATTTAACATGGACAGACGGACGGACATACATAAATCGACTCAGAGAGTTATTCTATGTATATTCTCAAAAGGAACCATGGGTCAATCTCGATTATTTTTGCCTGTTACAAACATATGCACAGAGACATAATACCCTGTACCACAGTGTGGTGAAGGGTATAAAAACATATAAACAATGAAACTTATACAGCAACGTGCAATTTGATTCTGTAATTTAAGAGCCGAATGAATGAGTGTGTTTCTCAGTAGCGATTTAAGTCGGTTCAAGTACAATTCTCGTTTAGTCCACTTAATTTAGTACTAATCAATTAAGTGGACTAAACCACTTAATTTAGTTCTAAGCATATGTCACTTATTTGGCCCAAGGACGAACCCTATTGAAATTGGGAAAAATCGGTTCAGATTTAGATATAGCTCCCATATATATTTTCGTCTGATTTTATGTAAATGGTGTACCAAAGTCCATATATATCTTTCGATTTGCACGAAATTTGGCACAGCGTACTGAATAAGGTCTAGAATGATGTGTGTTAAGTTTCCTGAAAATCGGTCCAGATTTAGATATAGCTCCCATATATATTTTCGTCCGATTTTATGTAAATGGTGTACCAAAGTCAGTATTTTTTCGATTTGCACGAAATTTGGCACAGCGTAATGAATAAGGTCAAGAATGAAGTGTGCTAAGTTTCCTGAAAACCGGTCCAGATTTAGATATAGCTCCCATATATATCTTCGTCCGATTTAAGGTAAATTGTGTAACAAAGTCCCTATTTATCTTTCGATTTGCACGAAATTTGGCACAGCATAATGAATTAGGTCTAGAATGATGTGTGTTAAGTTTCGTGAAAATCGGTCCAGATTTAGATATAGCTCCCATATATATTTTCGTCCGATTTAATGTAAATGGTGTACCAAAGTCCCTATTGATCTTTCGATTTGCACGAAATTTGGCACAGCGTACTGAATAGGGTCTAGAATGATGTGTGTTAAGTTTCCTGAAGGTCGGTCCACATTTAGATATAAACCCAAAGTTACGCCGATTGTCACAAAATCTTGCACAACGTACCGAAGTTAGAGTAATCTAACTTGTGCCAAATTTTGTTTAAATTGGTTCAGATTTGGATATTTGTTTAATATACCCATAGTGGTGAAGGATATCATATAGTCGGACCCGTCCGACTTTACTACTTTCCTTACTGGTTTTTTCTACCACAGTGGGTAATTTTTGGTAGGGAGATTTGTTACCATATACGACTACAGAATACCAAATTAGAAAAAATTCGGCTAAAAAAGTAATCAAGAACACTAAAATACCGAAAATCTGGGGTACGCATCTATGACGTATAGTTATCATTTTTAGTGGAAAGATTTGCAACCCGACACTAAATTACAAAACCCTGAAAATGATATATGAGGGTTTCCAGAAAATGTGGACCTATATGTATAATTTTAGTGGAGAAATTTTGTACCAAATCGGCGGATAAACGCCCTTAGGAACCACAAAATACCAAGAGTACAAAAGGCAACTCTATGCAAAATTTTGGTGACCTGTCTCAATTCATTTAGAGGCTAGAATGATTACAACAGACAAACGGACAGACAGGCAGACAGGCTACCTATAAGACCATGGGTCTAGAATTATCTATGTTAAGATAAATGAAAATCGGTTCATATTTAGATATGGTCCCATATTGATTTTTGTCCGATTTCATGTATATGTAAACGTTTATTCGACTTTCCGCCTAATTTTAACAAAATGTTGCACAAATACCCAAGTTTGCACATCGGATCAAATTGAACCTAGAATGATGTCATGGAGTTTTGCTGAAATTGGTTCAGATATTGATAAAACTTCAAAATTTCAACCAAATTGTTTGTAATTTTATGTTTCGTATTCTCATTAAGTAGAAAATGTCCCTATCAAAAATGTAAATAGTTTCCATTGATTCCGTGTTAATTCCGTATTTTGCCGATTTTGAGCAGGCCTTTCGATCGAATTGGCTCTAACATGATATTTTGGGCACTTGATTTGGTTAAATAAAACTCATATGTTATTGCAAATTATTAAAAAAAAATTAAATTTCAACATTGACTTTAACGTATCCAACTACAAAGCCCAATTTGATCGTTTTGGAATTACTAGAAAAAATATAGAAATATGTTTATGTGTTCAAACTTTCAGACGTTTTTCTAGGATAAAACGACGGCAATCCACCATATCTTATATGAATGACATCTACTGGACGATATGACCTCCATGACCTCTCTTAAATGTGGGTTGAAATTCAAGTTCAAACAACAATCGGTAACCAACACAGCCAACAAGACATAAAACAACCCAATATCCTTTTTTGTTATCAAATATTTGTTGTAATTTAATGCGATGTAATTGAATAAAATCATTTTTTGCCGCTCTTTTCCATAGTTTCCCAAATAAAAAGGATACCTCCGAATTACTTATCATCATCCCATCTTTCTTG
Organism: Musca vetustissima; assembly: GCF_032173495.1. Classification (NCBI taxonomy): domain Eukaryota; kingdom Metazoa; phylum Arthropoda; class Insecta; order Diptera; family Muscidae; genus Musca; species Musca vetustissima. The sequence goes on along the minus strand of NW_026882737.1, from coordinate 34,490 downwards.
AAACAAAAATATTTAAATGGACTTAAGTTTTCGTTTTTTGTTATCATTTCCCTCGTCCTTAGACTAAAACGAAAATTTCCAATTATCTCTTTTTAAAGTTCTGGCTGATATCCATAAACTTTTCACTTTTTTACATGAACTTAAAGCAAATTGGACGGCAATTTATTTTTTTCTCTGCTTCAGTTTTTGTCCCTTTAAGCTTTGTGTCAACGTCGTTCACGACCTTGTTCCTGTTGTTTTTTGTCGTCCTTATTGTTTCTTCATTTATTCTGGTTGTTTTTAATTTTGTTGACCGGTGGATTCACTTTCGTTTATATTCCGTTTTTCGTCTCCTTCTTCTGTTGGTTTTCTTGTTGTAGGGGTTCATGAACAGTAATGCCCCTTGTTATGCTCTGTCTCTCCTATTATAAGCTTTATGATTGTTAACAGTATTTTTCCAACTTCCTCAATTTCATGTGTGTTTCAATGAGTATAGCAAGGAAGTGTGAGGGTTGGTATATCTGTGTATTTGCACATCCATTCTCATGTCTACATGTTTGTTGTTGTTAAGCTAATTGTCAACTTAATGCTTCTGTTGTTTGCACGGGACATAACTGTATGCATCCATCTATCCTTCTTGTTATATTTTCTGCCTTTGGTCAGGTTTGGGGTTTAAATAGAAGATCACATTACATTCGACAATGTCAGCTATGTGTGAATACGAGAAAGAAGTTTTTCTTCAACATAGAGGTGGGTCGTGAAATTAGGGATGAATTAATAAGATAAATAGTGATATTGTTTCTGCAGTTTTAGGAAATGTAAAAACGAAATTGGCATAATATATTGGAAAAAATGTCATTTGAGAAATGAGGAGAATTAGTGTTAGTGATTTATTAACAAAGGCCGAAGTATGAATTTTTATGATGTTTATACCTCCTCCAAAAAACGTTGTCTTGATCATTTTTATCTGGAAGATTTGGTACCCAATTAAAATCCAATATAATAAACTACAGCCAAAATCCTCAAGATACAGAAATGTGGGTAATAACTTGACCATTACTAATAATTTTGTCATGTAGATCTGGTAGCCAGGGATCTTCCAACATATCAAACTGCAGCCAAACAAGAGCGTTGATTTTTTAAAGCATTAATCTATATTGAATAATTTTTGGAAAGAAAGTTTTTATTTACCAGGAATACAATACGCCAAATTATGGCATCTTCAATGAGAAAGTTGGTTAAAAATGTATTACCACAGAAAATAGGCCCGACGGGACCTTCCTGTGGGGGCTATGTTAAAACTTTGACCTATGTAGACAAGTTTTCACAAAAATGTGTTTTTACTCTTCAATATCCCGAAATGCCCAATTAAAGCCACTACAATGGAAAATTGCGGCCAATACCTTAAGTAACTGGGCGGTACCTTTATATGGTGGCTTTGTCAAAACATAGTTTGCAATTTCTAGGTATTGCATAAGGATAAACCGATTAAATATATACACAATCTTATGGAGTAGGCCATAAAAAACATACGTTTTTATTTAAGAACGTAGATAACATTTTCAAATCTACCCAATATGAACTATTAACGACATTTGTTCCATATTTAAAACCACAAAATAAATCCCCAATTTCTTTACCCTCTCCAGCTATGTCTAATATACGAGCCGAAGATTTTGTTTATCTACAAAACAGCCACTTCCATACTTTCTCGATCCATGAAGTTTCTTTTGTTAGAATTTCACAGAAGCTACTGTGTAATCTAGCATTTATTCGCTAGGTCGTTCGTTCGACGATTTCCTTGTACGAATGTGCAAACAAACAATGGAAACTGATGTAGATGTGAATCCATGAAAGTATATGTGTATGTGATTTAAAAGCGAAAGTGAGTCATGTTCTTTTAGAATTTCCTTTGTAAAATATGAAGTAAATCTTTGAAACTTTAGCATTGTTATTCTCATACTGATTTCAGCTGAATTTGTTCTAAAAATATATTCCATATTGTCTCATATGGTCCTTAAAGTTCGCATTCACATGATGTTGAGTTGCATTGTAATGAATCTCGCACTCACACATGCAATGACAACTTTTGGTTTACGGTTTAACTGCAAGTAGAGAATAGCAAAACATTGAATAAATCATTGTTTGGTGAATAAAAGTTGGTCAGAAAAAAATTGCTGGAAATTCAAGAAATCCTGCAGCTTAAATTAACCGTGTTATTTTTACCAACCATATATTTATTCGATAGTTTTTTAACTATTCGAATTATTCCAAAATAAATAACTGACAATATAATATCAGTTAAATGCCGGAAAAGGCTTCGCACAGTCAGTTATATGGAATCTTCATACGAACTAGCTTGTTTTAAAATTACTACTGGCTAATGCGAAATAATGCAGATTATGGACACAACATTTCTAGTTGCTGTTCAAAACTTTGTAGTACCCATAATAAATATTTATATGTATATAGAACCAGTAAGGAAAGTTCAAAAGGCGGACGGGGCCGACTATATGATACCCTTCACCACTATAGGTACATGCAAGACATGTTTCTATCTACAATATCCTGTAGATATTTGTTAACAGAAATACATGGACGGACGGACATGCATAAATCGACTCAGAAAGTGATTATATGCATATTCTCAAAATGAATCATGGGGTTATCTCGATTATCTTGCCTGTTACAAACATATGCATTATATGTATATATTATATATATTATATTTATATATTATATATATATATCTAATCCGATTTGAACTAAACTTGCCACAGGTTATGTTATAGTAACTTCAGTACGTAGAGCAAATCGGACTAAAATGTATATGGGAGTTATATCGAAATCTGGACCGATTTTCGCAAAACTTAACACACATCATTCTAGAGCTGATTCATTGCGCTATGCCAAATTTCGTGCAAATCGAAAGATATATAGGGACTTTGGTACACCATTTATATAAAATCGGACAAAAATATGTATGGGGGCTACATCTAAATCTGAACCGATTTTTCAATTTCAATAGGGTTCGTCCTTGGGCCAAACAAATGAGCTGCGCCAATTTTCATCCAATTCGGATCATAAATGTGACCTGTACTTTGTTCACAATTTAATGTGGACAGACAGACGGACGGACGGACATGCATAGATCGTCTTAAAAAGTGATTCTATGCTTATTCTCAAAAGGAACCATGTGTCTATCTCGTTTCCTTTTGCCTGTTACAAACATATTTTTTGTAAAACATTTAATTATTTATTATTAAATAAAACACTTTTTGAAAAGATAACTTTTAATTCAATTTTTTTATTTTTTTAAATTACACACAATTTTCAAGGTTACGGATGAATGTAAATGATACTAACTCAACTAATCTTGATTGATGATTAAACGCTTAAAACAAAATACATCTCATTATATTAAAATTAGATAATGTAATTATTAATCTCATTGAGAGGAAAGCAAATAACAACAACAAAAATAAAGTGGGGGTGAGTGAGAGAATGATTATTAAATAAGAAAGAGTGAGAGCGAGAGAACGTTTTATTAAAAGAGAGGAATTAAAGATCTACGAGAAATGTTTAGATAATTAGAGTTAAGATGTTAAGGAAGAGGTATTGTTGTATGTAGGCGAATGTGACTATATGCACAAAGACATAATACCCTGTACCACAGAGTGGTATACGATTTTTGGGGACATAGACCACGTAATTCAACCGCATTTACTGTACTTTGTTCTCATTGTTCTTGCTCCTTCCATTGTTCTTGCGCCAATAGTTAATATTGGCTCAAGTTTCACCACACTGTGGTACAGTGTATTATGTCTTTGTACATATGTTTGTAACAGGCAAAAGGAAACGAGATAGACAAATGGTTCCTTTCGAGAATATGCATAGAATCACTTTCTGAGACGATTAACGCATGTCCGTCCATCCGTCCATGTATTTTTGTGAACAAAGTGCAGTTCGCATTTATGATCCTATTTTGATGAAATTTGGCTTAGGGAAAAATCGGTTCAGATTTAGATATAGCTCCCATATATATTTTCGTCCGATTTTAGGTAAATTGTGCACAAAAATCTCTATATATCTTACGATTTGCACGAAATTAGGCACAGCGTAATGAATTAGGTCTAGAATAATGTGTGTTAAGTTTCGTGAAATTCGGTTCAGATTTAGATATAGCTACCATATATATTTTCGTCCGATTTAATGTAATTGGTACACGAAAGTCCCTTAATATCTTTCGGTTTGCACTAAATTTGACACAGCGTAATGAATTAGGTCTAGAATGATGTGTGTTAAATTTCTTGAAATCGCTTCAGATTTAGATATATCTGATCAAATCCAATTTCATTTTACTGGTCCTTTACAAATGGGACGTCTGTTAGGATTCATCTGTTGAATATACCCAAAGTTGTGAAGGGTCCCCGTCCGACTTCACTACTTTCCTTACTGGTTTTGGAATAACTCCCAAAGCATTTTTCCTCGATGTGACTGAAATAACTTAACGCAGTTGATAGTTAATATACATCCATGTTTTGACATAGCCCCCCATATATGGGTAGTATTCCATTGTCAGTATTTTGAATGCTTTCGACACATTTTCTCATAAAAGACACTATAATTTGACATTCGGTGACATTGGAAGGAAAAACACATTTTTCCAGAAAATTATTTATATATGTAGGTTAACGTTTTGATAGTCCCCTTTAAAAAGGTCCCAACCCATTTACGGTTCACGTTATTCTAATTTGATGTAATTGGTTGAAGGCTGGCATATATACAGAAAATGATCAATATGTTTGTATATGTCGCACCTTTGTGAGTATTTGTAAGGGTTTACCGCATTTCCCTATTGTATTGTTCTTACTGCTGACATATATGTATTCAGAAAAGGATCAATATAAGTCCATGTTTTGACATATTGCCACTTTGTCAGCATTTGTAAGGGTTTAGGCGCATTTTTCCACTGTCGTGTTATTCTGTGATATTAGAGGTTAAAACTATTTTTTTGCGAAAATTTTGTATATAGGTATAAGTTTTGGCATTTCCCCAAGAGAAAATCCTAGCACCATTTTCGATATTCTTATCGAATTAGTTACAATTTGGCATAGCGCATTCTTATTAAATAAAAAAAGCTCCTTCCAGACAACCTAAGTGCCTGTAGTTTGGAACATTTTTTTTCGAGCATGAACTACCTACAACAACTAAGTCCCATAAGGTGAAGTGTAGAATGCACACCACGTGAAGGGTATAACAAGTTCGGGCCCACTGAATTTAGTAATTTATTAACTTGTTTTGTACTTTAATGATTTTAACCGCATTATCCCACCAAAGAAGCTGAAGGCCCAATATAAACGTACTGCCACATGTTCGACTATATCTTGATTTTCAGGTGAAGTTTTCATAGTTTGATATTCAGTTTGACATAAATCCCATGTAAAAATATTCGCCTCATTTTTGGAGTCTTTAAAGCTTTTAGCCGAATTTTTCCTACAAAGTGACTGTAATTTTGACATTCCGATTTATTGTAACATTAAAAGATATGTGTCAAACATTTCATAAAGCAATCGTCGTGACCCCATAATGGTTTCTGCAACATTTTCCAATTGAAGAGACTGTAATTGGCATTCCGTGTTGAGGGTGGGTACTCAGAGAAAGTTTTCTAGATAGACCCATATTTGACGTATCCTCAATTTAATGGCCCGAGGTTTGCTCTGTTCCCAACCTCATGTCGGTATGTTGATGTTCACAGCCTCGGTTCATTAACCTATTGATTTTATATGATTATAAATCCTTATAGAATCATTTGTATATGACCAAAGTCGTGGAGGGTATAATATAAAAGCTTTACTTGCCTCCCTTGGATTGCTTTTTAGAAATTCAAGATTTAAAATTCAAATTGAATTTAAATATTATTCCATATGACACTAATATAGCTTATTATGTTGGCAAATATGACAAGAATTCCCTAAACACACTTCAGCACACACGTTAATCCTGCTGATGTTCTTTTCACACATATTTAATATAATTGTATGACATGTCGTCCTCACTGTTTGCTCTTTTCTTAATTGCTATGCCAGTTACGCCTCCAAACTTTACCGACATGTTATTTTAGCTCGTTTGGTAAAAACAACAACAAAATTTATTATTCTTGTGCTATGCTTACACTTTAAAGACCAGCAAGTAGAGGAAAAATTGAAATTTTTCAACTCTAGTATAAAAACAAATACAATAAATTATGTCAACATTTTCAGTTCGTGGAAGAAAGTAATGGCGAATAACACATTGGGCGAATGCTATGGTATGTTTTTGTTTAGTGCTATTTTCATGTGCGCTGCACCATAAAAAGGCGAGGTAATGGTGGCTTACAATTACATTTGCAAACTATCGGGGCTCTATTTGAAATTATTGTCGTAGTGAACTCAACAGAGAAGAAAAAATTATTTCGGAGATAATAATTGAAACTACACATTCTCCATTGGCTTGATACCAGTTCTATTCGGAGTCTTTACGACTTTTTATACCCTTCACCACAGGTATTATGTCTTTGTGCATATGTTTGTAACAGGCAAAAGGAAACGAGATAGACACATGGTTCCTTTTGAGAATATGCATAGAATCACTTTCTAAGTCGATTTATGCATGTCCGTCCGTCCGTCTGTCTGTCCAGGTTAAATTGTAAACAAAGTACAGGTCGCATTTATGATCCGAATTGGATGAATGGCATAGGTCACTTGAAATTGGGAAAAATCGGTTCAGATTTAGATATAGCTCCCATATATAGTTTCGTCCGGTTTCATGTAAACGGTCCCTATATATCTTTCGATTTGCACGAAATTTGGTACAGCCTAATCATTTAGGTCTAGAATGATGTCTGCCAAGTTTCGTGAAAATCGGTCCAGATTTAGATATAGCTCCCATATTTAAATGTTATTCCGATTCATGTAAATGGTGCCCCAAAGTCCCTATATATCTTTCGATTTGCACGAAATTTGGCATAACGTACTGAATTGAGCCTAGAATGATGTCTGCTCAGTTTTGAGAAAATCGGTCCTGATTTAGATATAGCTCCCATATATAGTTTCATCCGATTTCATATAAATGGTGCACCAAAGTCCCTATATATCCTTCGATTTGGTCGAAATTTGGCATAACGTACTGAAATGAGCCTAGAGTGATGTCTGCCTAGTTTCGATAAAATCGGTCCAGATTTCTATATAGCTCCCGCATATAGTTTCGTCCGATTTCATGTAAATGGTGCACCAAACGTCGCTATATATCTTTCGATTTGCACTAAATTTGGTATAACGTACTGAATTGATCCTAGAGTGATGTCTGCCTTGTTTTGTGAAAATCGGTCCAGATTTAGATATAGCTCCATTTTATTATAGATTGATTTAAGTAATTGACGCACCAAGGAACCAATAGGAACAAAACGTTCTAAAATTAGTATAACCTAACCTGTGACAAGTTTGTTTGAAATCGCTTAATATTTGGATAGAGCTTCCATATATATTTTCCAATTCCCGATTTCAAGTAAATTGGGCATCAAACTCTTCATTTTAGTCAGATTGACATCAAATGTTCACAACGTACAAAATTGGGCATAGAATTACGTAGTTGAGTTTCTAGAAGTACAGACATAGTTCAACGGATGACCTATTTATGTTTGTTAGAAGTCGATTTACATACTCTATGGTTAGATCTAGGTAGATTCACATTTAGATAAATATCACATATTTTATTTCATCCATTTTCATGTTAATAGTCCTGTTTAATATACCCATAGTGGTGAAGGGTATCATATAGTCGGACCCGTCCGACTTTACTACTTTCCTTACTGGTTGTTCTCCTTAAGGTTCAAGTATTTAACCAATAACTGTGGTGCCCCCTCTCTATAGGTAGTTGAGTTCGCGAAGTGTATCTATGGTTCGACCATCCAGCTCGCACATTTTTCGCACCATCCATTCAACATAAGGAATTTGGTCGCATTTCCTTGGAGCATTTTTTCTCGAACTATATCGCCATGTTTTTGCATGTTCGCGTGCACACACACATATTTCTGACACTCACCCACATGAAGTGGAAAACAATGAACAAAACAAACAGCTTTTTCTATTTGTAGCGCAAATATATGTACACATGTACGAAACACTTTTACAACCACGCATACAAAGATATAAAACAGAATTGCTGGCACCAAAAAAATAAATTGTAGGAACACAAATAAACAGAAAAAATCTTGGAGAAAAGGAAAAACAACCCACATCTGTCACAAAATAACACTTTCATACGGTATACGAAGGAATGCACAGGATTTGGTGGTTGTGTGTGCGTGAGTTTTTTGAAGTCTGTATGGATTGATAATTCTCCCTAAATGTATGCAACATATATAATTTAAAAAGGAGAAAGTTTATTTTTTCTAACATAGAAACCAAGGAACCAAAAGAGAATCATCCAACAAACATGTGTCTCTATGTGTGTTGTGTTCAAATATTCACACATACTGACACCCTGACATCCTTCACATGAAGTGAAGTTGTAAACAAACAACATTTATGAATAGGATGCGAAACTTTCTTCTTTTTAAATACCTATACCAATTTTTAATGTGAGAATATTATGTAGATTTGCACAGACAGAAATATGTATTGCCACAGCAATTAGTTCTGCCTGAAACCCTTCGTCAACAGAAAAATGTGTAAATCCTTATGGTATGACAATTTGAGGGGTAAATAGATAGCATATCACACATAAATTTAATCATTAACGGTTTATATTTATCGCCTGCTTTTTGCAGCCATTGTTGAAGGGACAATTCCCATCCGTCCTTCAAAATACCAAAAAAATAAGTAATAACATCGTTAAGTTTGGCCGAACTTCTTATACCCTTCACTATGAAGTGGACATTTAAAATATCAGTAATCTACCGGCACCTTTTTATACCCTCCACCACGAAGTGGACATTTCAAATACCAGTAATGGCGGGCTAAGCTATGGCAAACTCAATACGAATAGGTTGGAATAATTCAACCTCATGAAAATAAAATAAGAAATGGAAGGGAGATTTGCACCTTTATATCGGAGCTATGTTAAAAAGTAGACCGATATCGTGAATTTTTGTGGGGAGGGTTATCCTTTTCGTGGTTTCTAAAGTAAACGTATGAAATAATTGTTCATGATATATAATTTTTATAACATTCACCACACTGTTACACAGGGTATTACCTCTTTGTGCATATGTGTTTAACAGACAAAAGCAGTCGAGATGGACCCTTACTTCCTTTTGAGAATATGCAGAGAATCACTTTCTTAACCGATGTCCGTGTATGTCCGTCCGTCCTTCCGTATTAATTGTAAACACAGTACATTCCGCATTTACGATCCGAATTTGAGAAAATTTGAGCGAGAACTCTTATTTGGCTCATGTAAATAAAAATAGATTCGGATTTAGATATAACTGCAAGCTCCTCATGTTTGTCAGATTGACATGACATTTTGCACAACTTATGAAATTAATTCTAGAATGATATTATTGCGTTTTGTTGGCTTATATATTTTCCGACTTCATGTTAACTTTCCACCAAATATTTAATTTTGTTATTTTAAAGGTCTCAGTCACATCTTCTGAACGAATGGCATATCGAGAAAATAATCAAAAGTATTTCCTAAAATTGTTATTTTGAAGATTTTAGAAGCATTTTTCCATAAAAGTGGTTGTAAATAGGAATTCTGCGGTTTCAAAAGCTGGCATACATAGATGATGAAAATGGAATCGCGCGAAATTAAATGTGTGTGATCTACATAGATATTTAAACCTATATAAAAAACTATTCTGAAATCAATGAAAAATTCCCGGTCAATTGGGAAGACTTCGATTCTTTTGTGTACCATTTGCATAAAACCGAGCAAAACTACGTATGTATGCAAATCTGGACCAACTAAGCAACCGAGGCATATACCATTTGGCATGCTGCAGCACAGTGCGCGTCCACAATTTTATCTCGTGTATATGGAACAGACGTAGGCTCCTCGGTGAACTATTTACATAAAATCGGGCGAAACTCAACAAAACTTCACAGACATCAAACTGGTCTTAATTAAGTACGCTGTGAAAAACTGCGTCTTAATCGGAAAAATATATGGGGTTTGGTGCACTATTTACATAAAATCGATCGAAACTCTATATGACAGATATATCTAAATCTGAAACGATTTCCTCAAAACTTCGTAAACATTAATATGGACCTATTTTAATACACTGTGCAAAATTGCGTCTCAATCGAAAAAAATATTAGGAGTTTCGTGCACCATTCATATATATGTGGGAAATATATCTAAATCTTAACCGATTTTTACGACACTTGCAAGAAATTAATTTATATTAAGGGAACCCCACCCATTCTCGATTTTAATTTTTCAAGAATTTCAATGGGCTGGTAAATCAATACCAATGCTTGTTAAGGTTTGTAACTTTGCACATATATATTTGAAGATTTAAAAGAGAGGAAAACTAATTTACAAAAAAAATTGTTATTGTTTTGTTGTTGTTTTTTGTAATTGAAGAAAAGTCCTTATCTTTGATGGCGGGCATGATAACTCCTCACATCGGAATCCGAAAATTCCAACGGTGTTAGAAAGAGTACATGTCTGGCTCTCGTATGAACTAGGATTATTGACTTCGCTCTAAAATTAACAAAATGGTGGACCTTTGAAAAAATATTTTTGGAAAATTGCCGATTTTTTGCACAAAAACCAAGTTAAAAAATAAGGAAGATCTTCACCGATTGGCTTTATCCTAGTTCATACGAGAGCTATACACTCCCAGAGAAACGTTGCAAAATTTGGAACCGATTGGATTATTTTGAGTTATCGTGCCCGCCATTCGCAAAAAAATGTTTAGAGAAAAACGCGTTTAAAGTTTGAGAAGCCCTTCAGCCGTCACTGGATGCTGACACAATAAATCGGCTATATCTTCAAGAGTTCTTGAGATTTTCACTTGAAATTTTGTAGAGACATTCTTTAATCAGTGTAGATTCGAATTATATCAACAAAAATTTTGACCCCAAGAATGCGGGGGGTCCCTTAAGTTCATTAAATTGTGCAAAATTTTGTGTTAATCGGATAAACTTTACACACATTATTTTAAACTGAATTCAGCACGCTATGCCAAATTCCGTGCAAATCGAAGGATATATAGGAACTTTGGTGCGCCATTTACATTAAATCGGAAGAAAATATATATGGGAGACATATGTAAATCAAGACCGATTTTTCCCAATTTCAGTAAGTACGTCCTCTGGCCAAATAGATCAGCTCTAACAAATTTCATCCAATTCGAATCATAAATTCGATCTGTGCTTTGTTTACAATTTAAATTTAACAGACAGACGGACGGGCATGCATAAATCGACTCAGAAAGTGATTCTATGCATATTCTCAAATGGAACCATGTGCCTATCTCGTTTACTTTTCCTATTACAAACATATGCATAAAGAGATAATACTCCGTACCACAGTGTGGTGAAAGGTATAAATATAATTAACATAAATTGTTCACGTTCTTCAAAATTAATATATATATATATATATATATATATCATTTTTCATATCTATCCAACCAAATATGAAGTTTCCTATTTCCCTTTTATTTTCAGTAAATCGTTGAAATAAGCAGCCATGTGGCGTTTCTTCGTGATCTTCTAATACACGTGGGTCAAGCAAAAACATTTCCGGAGTTACGAGAAAAAATACGAAAACTGCGAAGACGATGCTTGAGGCTTTCAAATATAACGAACAGATATTAATGCCACATGTGAAACAGTAAGTTTGGCTTATTACATTTCTAATATATTCTGTTCTCTCACAACGAATTTTGTATAGCCTTTTATATTTTAGATAATTTAACTAAATTACGGCAATAATGAAAGAAAATTGTCATTATCTTGTTTACTATACATATTAAAGTGAAACTAAGTAAACTATTCAAGTATAAAATAGTAAAAACATCGATAATTTCACAATTATTAAAAGCTCCGGACCTTCCTATGGGGATAATGTCATTGTAAATTCTGCGTACTTAAGTTTTTTATATCCTGAGAAAATAAATACCGAATTACAGGTACTGGCTAAGAAATTTAATATACAAAAGCGGGATCTTTGGGTCATATTGAAAACATGGACAATTGTCGAAAAAAAAACCAAAGCGTTAAGTTCGTCCGGGTCGAACTTTGGATACCCTCCACCATAGAAATACTGAAAATTTTTTGAAATGAAAATATAGGGAACATACATATAACTACAATTCTACCAACCGATTGTTGTAAACCAAATAGAAACTTCTGCAATTTCAATGGGTTCTTCCCTAAAATCTCAAAACCCCAAAATGTTGGCATAAAATCCTGAAAGTACTCCAATATTGGGACAGTGCATTACGCTAAATATTAAATAAGTAGAATGTTTTATATAGGACCTAGTTTTTATGTCGATGTCCTAAAAAGGGGGGTTATATGGGGACTACCCCTGAAATGGGCTGAATATTAATTTTTGTAATTTTTTTAATAATACCAAATTACAGCAAATTCGGTTGAAAAATGTAGCAAATTTCAGCGCATTCGGTTGAAAAAGGCACTCAAGAATTCCAAAATATCGAAAATTTTGGGGGTATCCTTCTATAAGGACTATCCGAAAAAATTTACCTATATTTTTAATTTTTTATGTGGAGATTTGCTGCCCAATAAGAACAATAAGAACCAAATTGCAGCGAATTCGATTGAAAAACGCACTCCACAACTTCAAAATACCGAAAATTGGGGGGTACCCTTATATGGGGGCTATCAGAAAAAGTGAATCGATGTTTAAAATTTTTTGTATAGATATTTGGCACTAAATAAGAACCCAATGTACCAAATTTTAGCGAATTCGGTTGAAAAACGCACTCAAGATACCCAAAATACCGAAATTTGAGGGGTACCTTTATATGGGGGCTATCCGAAAAAATGAACCTATATTTATAATTTTTAGTGGGGAGATTTGCTACCAAATTTCAGCGAATTCGGTTGAAAAACGAGATCAAGAACTTCAATATACCGAAATTTGGGGGGTACCCTTATATGGGAGCTATGCCTAAACGTGGTCCGATATATCCCATCTTTATAGGGTTGTAAAAGAATATTTCGATGATTTACAAACGGAATGACAAAATTAATATACCCTCCATACTATGGTGGAGGGTATAAAACCAATGGTGAAATTCGGAGGGAAACCTTCAAAATACAGACAATCAACGGGGTTCATGTACAACCGAAATGGCAAATTGCAGCCAGTTGTTCTGATGGGAAAATCGTCAAAAACCATCAAACTACTAACGGTGGAATGGAATAATGTGTTTATCTCGTTTCTTTTTGCCTGTAACAAATATATGCACAAAGACATACTATCCTGTACCACAGTGTGTGTAGAGTATAAATAAATTGAAATATTTGTTGTACCAGGGAAAATTCAATATAATTATATATTATTTGTATTTCTTTATGTATTTTTTTCTATTTTCAGAAAACAAAACCACTTCAAACTACTTTTTATTGTACTTTTCTGCTTTATATGGTTTCGTTATTGTTGCTGATGGCGTATTCACTGACAATCCTTGTGCAGTTATTTTATATCGCTCAATTATTCTTACACGAATTACTAAAGAGCTACTGCGTACACATTGACCCCAAACGCATTTTTCGTTTACACACTGTTGTGTCCATTCAACACACGCAAACACACCCACACAATCTGTAAATAAGAAAAATAAAACAAAACAGATAGCTCCACAAGACATGCTCCCATTATCCATATCAAACCTTTTAACCAAAACTAACAAAGTTTTCTCTCTAGCGATTTTGGATGTATGTGTACGATATACTATCCGATTTCCGGCTTCAATCCATCCATACACAAGGCATTTGGCAATATATATAAAACTCGATGTCAATTGTATTATTTATAGAAGATAAGAATAAAAAAATTATGTATCAGAGATGTTGGTAAATCTGAACCTATATCTATCCTTCAACGAAACTTAGAACATATCATTCTAGCAGCAATTTAATACGCTGTGCACAATTTCGTGTAAATCGAATGAAGTATAAGGGCTTAGATGCTCCATTTACATTTAGTGTGCTGTGCAAAATTTTGTCATAATCAGACAAACTTTGTAAGTTTGGTTCATCATGTACCCCAAATCGGGCGAAAATACATATTAAATAAAATCTCCATAAACATCCACAAGAATTGTGACAGGAATGGAATAAATCAAGGAACGGAATAAAATCAATGGTAGCCCCTAATACTAGGCTCTCCTATATTTCACTTGCAACATATATCCTTCTACAAAAGTGCGAATACATTGAAACGATTATAACCTCTGGCATCAATTTAAAACTTAAAATCTTTAGCTACATTGCAATTCTCGAATAAAGCAAAGGAGAACCTACAAAGAACACAAATCTCAAGAAAAGAAAAACAAAAACTACTGCGAAATACTATGACAATGGAAATCTGTGTATGTATTGTACACAGTCGTTTCGTTCGTAAAACGTATTTGTGTTAGAGGATAATCCATGTGAAGAGGATAATGGTGTTATGCACTTGATATGATAGATTTTTAGTTTCATATATCGAAGAACGGGTGTTGTTTGGTTAAGTGAACACTCACATAGTTTTGCCACTACATTGGTGTGTACGTTGTAAGCGACAAATGTTGTACATGTACGTGTCTCTCTACCACAACGGATATATGACGAATAATAGACTATCATTTTTTAACAAATTTAGTTATTTAATTTAATGGCAGTCATAATAATTAAGTAAAAACGTGAATTTTTTGTTAGTTACGCCTTTTTGCATTTATCAAATACACTTGTAGTTACGTCTTTTTGTTTTTTGTTAATAGAAGCTCCTTTTTTTGACCGCAGACGTGTAAAACTTTGTCAACACATGTAGTTTATTGACATTCACAATATTCATTCAAAAAGTCAATATTCAATTGTTTGTTAGTTACGCCTTTTTGCATTTTAGCTGACGATATATAGGACCCATACCAAAATCTGAACCGATTTCAACAAAATTGTCCCAACTTCAAGATGCTGTGCAAAATTTTGGCAGTTTGGTGCACCATTTACATGTAATCGAACCAAAGAATATATTATAGTTATATCTAAATCTAAACCGGTTCCAACAAAACTTTGCATACATCAATTCAGCACGCTGTGTCTCAATCTGACAAATATTGGGAGTTTGGAGTACCATTTAAATAAATTCCGCTGAAAATATATATGGGAGCTATATAAAAATCTAAACTAAAAAAAATCTAATCTAAAGCTATAAAAAATCTAAACAAAACTTCGCATATGTCTATCTGGACATAACACAGTACTCTGCGCAAAATTTCGTCGCAATCCGACAAATATTGAGAGCTTGCTCCACCATTTACATAAAATCGGACGAAAATATAAATCGGAGATATATCTAAATCCGTACTGATATATGGAATCTATATCTAAATCTACGTCTGCCTGGAGCACGCTGTGTAAAATTTAGTCTAAATCGGGCAAATATTATCGGCCAAATAAGTGGCTCATGTAAATTCCATCCAAATCGGATCACACATGGACGGACAGAAAGAAATTCATAGATCAATTCAAAATTCCCTGCTGGAAAAGGTTTATTGGTCTTCTCGATTTATCAAAATTTTCTTTAACCGGAATTCTATTTCCCAGCCTTTTGAAAAAGGCCAACATTCGACTCTACCTCCTACTAAATATTTAATAACAACTAATGGACTTTATGTGCGGTTCATTTGGATACGACACAATTAAGAGTTTTAGTCTTTCACCTTATATGTATTACTGTAAAACATCCTCCGTTTTTGTAGGTTGGTCATTCCCACGGTTTATTACTTAATTATACTAATAGCTATACACATGTATATACATTTGTTGATATTCATATCTTAATGATATTACAATGAAACTATGTCACATCTCCATCTATTTTCGTTTTTCAGAAAATCGTGCTGTTCACGTCATTAGGCAAATATCACTGTGCAAACAAATAACACTGGATTTCAATCAACAAGAGGTGTATAATATTTCAAAGGATTCACAGGATATTGCATTGTTAATATGGGTATGTATACAACCATTGATTCATTCAGCACTAGCTTTTGTGGCTTTAACATTTTTCATGGGTTTTTCATGTACATAAAATGATTATGATGATGAGATTTGTATGTGTGTGAGTGACTTCGGCTGTTTGTTTGTTTGTGATAACATAAACATTAGTTTGCTTTTAATGTTTTTGTTAGGCCAAGAGCTTTATCAATTGGTGAACTTATATTAAAAATTCATTTTTTAAATTCTTTTGGGTCAAATAACATAACTTTTTTGTAAGTAAAGAGGGTAAAGTGGCAATTTAAGATTATTTATAATGGGCTTCTCGGCAATTTATCAAAATACAAATAAAATTGCTCTTCAACACTCTGTGGCCCAATGTTGCTCTCAGACAACAAAATGTTTTAGAGCTTATATTTAACATGTAGCTAGTAGATATATATTCTTTGGATTTCGTACGTCAAGACCTATTTATGGACGATGATTACGGAGTTAAGGGGCACAAAGAGTTAAGGAATATTTTTCTCAAAATATCAGAGAAAGAGCCATAGTCCCACAATGAAAAAATCTTTGGCTTTGTTGGTAAGTTAAGTCTGGCTTAACAAAACCCACGTTATTCTAGACACAATTGGATAAGTTATGCAAACTTTCGTCTCAATCGGACTGACCTGTGGAGCATGGTGTCCTATTTATATAAAATTTAATTAAATTAAAATTTAATTAAAGCATATATAGGAAATATGTCTAAATCTAGACCGATTTTTACCAAGGGTATAAAAACGGGGTTATATGGGGACCATCCCCAAAAAGGGGCAATTATTTATAATTCATTGTTAGGGAGATTTGTTACCAAATAAAGTAAATTTGGTACCCAATTAAAACCCAACATACCAAAATACAGTTGATTCGTTTGATTAACTTGTCCAAAATTCTCAAAATCGGATCAGATTTAGATATAGCTCCCTTATATATTTTCGTCCGATTTTATGTAAATGGTGCACCAAAGTCCCTATACATCTTTCGATTTGCACGAAATTTTGCACGGTGTACCAAATTAAGTCTAGGATGACGTGTATCAAGTTTCGAGAAAATCCGATCAAATTTAGATATATCTCACATATATATTTTCGTCCGATTTAAGGTAATCGAGGCACCAAAGTCCCTATATATCTTTCGATTTGCACGAAATTTGGCATAATCTACTGAATTGAGTGTAGAATGAAGTTATCAAGATGGACACGTGTCAAAGTCGGACCAGATTTAGATATAGCTCCCATATATACTTTCGTCCGATTTAAGACAAATGATGCGCAAAAATCCGTATTTATCTTTCGATTTGCACGGAATTTTGCATAGTGTACCGAATTGAGTTTAGAATGTGTTATAGATTTTTTTCAATTGCATGAAAACAGCAACATAACATATTGACCCAATTCAAATACCGTTTCCAAATAATTATAAAATATCCAATTGACATATTTAATTCTAACTTCAAATATCACTATATTTCAACGGATTGTAAAATTACAAATTGTAATATTACAACATATGATGCTGTGTTCATTTTATAAACAAATATTTAGTACGCCTACACAAACTACCTAATAATCAAATACATTTGCCATAAACGTCCGATGTCATTCTGATAAAATTCATTCTTTTCCTTTTGTGACCTCGTGGTATAAAAACTAAAATCCTACAGATCTTACAAGTAACTTTTTTTTTAAACCAAGACTATTGGGGATATTTTATATTCAACAAAAAAAGTACAAGGAAGTTAAATAAACTACTAGTGGAATAATTATAATTCTATCAAATATCACAGAAATATCACAAAAGGGGTTTTCCAACTGGAACTGGTAAGAATATAAAAAGTGTTTTTCGAGTCAGGTTCGAATATTTAGTGGTATTATTCTTGCAGTGACGCTGATATAAATCTATTGGTTTGCTTTCCATTATTGGAGAATTTGGGCAATGTCCCTTTAAACCTCCATCCCCGAAAAAAAAACAACAAAATTCAATCGTTTGTGTATATGAACAAGTCACGCAAAAATATATTCTGTTTGGCCGAACTAATAATAACCCTGGATATACATTTCATCATTGAAAAGCGACTTAATCTACTTGGCACTGGTTTTCCTTACCTCCATCATTCCGCAATTGAGTTCCAAAAGGGTTATAGTTTCAGCCACAACAACAACAGCAATAGTACGGAGGTAAATTCTGCAACAACAATTCCTCATCAGCAGGTATATTTGATTATCCACAACAACACTAAATCATTATCACACAACATAATTTTTCATTAAATTGGAAATCTCCAATTTGTAGCACAATCAGAATCATATAAACACACTTAATTTCACTATAATTTCCTCTTATTTCTGATTTATATTTCCATACATTTAATTTTGTAATATATTATTATAATTTTCACAAATTCACTCAGCTTGTTTTGATTTACAATTTCTTATAACTGATTTTTCTGAGGTATCACCTATCTCCTTCATATCCATTACATTAAACATTAGTTGATCTATTTCATTTATCTGAAGAAGAAGAAGCATCAGTAATTAGAAAGAAATTGAAAACCAAAACAAAGCTGACTAGAAAATAGGTAATAAGCAACATAGAATAATTTGACCTACTTTTAAGCGAAACAATTGTTAAAAGAGAATTTTAGTATATCGCATGAGATAAAATTTATTAGAATCTACATATCCCAACATACATTTTATACGAAATTGTTAGTTTGCACAGAATTTAAAGCATATTACAAATGTATTATAATTTATAAGTAACAACAGTGAAATTAAGATGAATTGCTAATTCTAAATAATATAAAAAGGAATATGTTTAAATGAACTACTAAATGCCAAAGTATCGATAATTTCTTACATAGGGGGTAATCTGCAATATGGAGCCTGGAGCGTGGAAAGGAAGGGTTTTGCTCTAGCGACATATCATCTAGTCACTCAACGTAAGTATTTGGTTTTGGAAATTGTTCTAATTTAAAAATGCTCTTTAAAGAATTATGTGGCAATATATCGGCATGATGATTCTTTTTTATGCTTATGTGCTCCATAGGCTTTAGACCGAAGAACCACGCCAGTCCGACCAGAGCTAGTCGAAGAAAATTAAACATGCCAAACAAGGTCTAAAGTTGATGGTTTTCAGAAAAAATATCGGCACATAACAAATGTCATGTGTCAAGTTTCGAGAAAATCGGATCAGAAATTTTGCATACTGAATTGAATTTAGAATGACGTGTCAGATTTAGCTATAGCTCCCATATATATTTTCGTCGGATTTAAAGAAAATAGTGCACAAAAGTCCCTATATTATTTCAATTTGCACGAAATTTTGTTGGGATTGATGATAGTCGGTTTACGATTCGATATATATGAATATCGCATATTTAGTTCGTTCAATTTCATATCAATATTCCATCGAAAAGACGATGTCTGTTAGGATAGATATGTAGAATATACCCAAAGTGCGAAGGATATCATATAGTCGGCCCAGTCCGACTTTACTACTTTCCTCACCATTTACCTAAAATCGGACGAAACTATCTTAATCTGAACCGATCCTCACGAAACTTAGCACACAACATTCTAGACCTAATTCAGTAAGCTATACCAAATTTCGTTTAAATCGAAAGATATATTTGGACTTTGGGGCACCATTCACATTAAATCGGGCGAACGTATATTTGTTCGACCTGTACTTTGTTTAAAATTTAACATCTACAGACGGACAAACGGGTGGACATGCATAAATCGACTCAGAAAGTGATCCTATGCATATTCTCAACAAGAACCGTGGGTTTAACTCGATTCCTTTTGCCTGTTTATGGATGGGTATAATTATGGTAATAGGTTCTAAATATATTCGTAACAGTAGCAATGGTTCTAGCTATTTTCCTTCTGTATGTTACAATCATCTGCTTAAATACATTACATCCTGTACCAAGCCTGTAATAGAATACTCAATATATTAAATTGGTTGTAATTCTTTATGATTATTATAGCTATTTTACTTGTACACTTTTCTTGTAATTGCTAATTTCCATTCTTTTATTTTCTCTGTTTGCCTTTTGCAGCACGCCATACTGCACTGGATACCAATGGACCTTGGGCAAATAAAGGACGCCACAATTACATTTTCAACCAGTGAGCGGAGCAGTATAGTCGGACGGGGCCGACCATGCGATACCCTACACAACTACCACGAACTCTAACTTTCTGAGGATGTTTATTCCGAGTCTGAGTAATATTTCGTGATATTTGCCCCCTCTTGTCCGATTAGAGGTTAACAACACCTCTTCCTTACTTTTTTCGAATATTCAGTACAATCCTTCTATTTACTTGTCCAGATTACCTTCACGGTAGGTTGTGTTGAGATTTTCGGATTATACTCTACTCGGATTATACTCTACTAGGCGTTGTTCTTGACCATAACTGGAACTTCATGAAAAATTTCAAAGCCATCAGCGCGATATTTCTCCCTCTAATGTGGTAATGGGTTACTAAATAATATCTGAATACGTAAGCACCTGTAAATATTTGACTGTAACTCCCACATCTGAGTAGATAAATCACTATATTTGGTATCAATTTAAAGGTCAACCACTCCTCTTGGATATGTTATCAACTCCTAGGGTCTACATCCTCCAGGAGTAAATATATATGCCATAGAATACAAATTTTGTCATTTTTCACACAAAAGTCAGGGTCCATTTGACCCGCTAAATATTGACGAATCTTTATTAAAACATGCATGCTTATTCTCTGGCCCGATCCCCTTCTCCATGCAAAAATTCGCGGTGTTTGGGCTATAATTGCGGCCTCTGGAGCGACCAGAAAAACCGACAAAAATAATGTTTTTGGTCCATTTCATCCCCTAAATATTAACCGATCTTTTCCAAAAACAATAGGGGTCTTCATTGGCCAGAACCCATCCTACATGCAAAATTTCGTGAAGTTTGGTCCATAACTGTGGCCTGTATCGTGTTTACAAATTATAATGGACAGACGGACGGACGGACGGACGGACACACATCTCTAGATCGACTCAGCTAGTCGAGATATGACGATCGGTATACTTAAAGGTGGGTCTAGGACCAATATTTCGCAGCGTTACAAACATTTGGGGCTGCACAAAGCTATAATACCCTGACAACATAGTTGTGTAGGGTATAAAAATATGAGTTTGCTTCGTTTTGTCTCTCGACCAAATTATCTCTGAAAGTAAATTGTAAGCCATCATCAGTATCAGTACCATCATCACAATCAGCCACAATGACCATAGAATTTTCAACCACCCACACCAACAAATAATAAACTATAACAAAAACTCAAAATTTATTTAAGAACAAACAACCAAAAAATGCACCAATTAGAATTTCAGAAACGGAAAACAAACAAAAATATAAAACAGTTGAAAAAATGGAAGATGGAGGAACATGAAATCTTGAAATGTTAACAAACACATCTATTATTATTTAGAGACTTAAGTAAAGAATTAAGACTTGAATTACACATATATACACATTTTTATATACAATATTACTGTTATACACACATGTAATTAGTATATTTGAATGAAAAGAAAATTGGTAAATTATTAATTTGTTATTTTAAAATTAAATTTAAAAATAAAATTTTGTTAATTGAATAAATAAAAATAAAAAACATATTGATTTCGTGAAAGAGAATTTTTATTGCATTAATAAAGAAACAATCGCAAAAGTTTTTCAGAAGGTGTGAGTTGTTACGTGTGCCTCCGTTTGGATTGCGAATAACGAAATTAGGCACGCAACACGAATTGCAAATACTTACAACAAGATACTTAACCGTCTTATGGACCCCAAAAACCAAATGGTTGAAGCTCTGCCCAACACAAGTGTGATCACAATCTTTCTTTTCTTTTTCCTTATGTGATCCCGTAAACAGCCCACATCACATCCTCGTCTTCAACCCTCCATATTCATATAACTTGATCATCATTATATTATTGTCAAATCCATATTATCAAATCATATTTACTCATACTATCTATACTAAATCTAATACAAAATAAATTTAGTTTATATGTATGTTCAAACAAAAAAATGTTAATGACATATTTTGAACACAAATAAATAAACAAATAAAATGTTAATAAATGATCAATTGGAAATAAACAACTCAGTCTTTATTTCATTTAACCCAAGAAGTGGGATACAATAATCATTGGGTCAAATATAGATCACGAAACTTACACACAACATTCCGGGCCTATTTCAGTACACTATGCCGAATTTAGGGCAAATCGAAAGAAAAATAGGGAATTTTTCATCCACATCTGATCATAAATGCGGCCAGTACTGTGTTTACGATTTAACATCTACAGACGGACGGACATGCATAAATCGACTCAGAAAGTGATTCTATGCATATTCTTAAAAGGAACCATGTGTCTATCTCGTTTCCTTTTGCCTGTTACAAACATATGCACAAAGGCATATTACCCTGTACCACAGTGTGGTGAAGGGTACAATTAAATGAAAATGAGTGATGAAAATTAAAGACCCATGCTCAGGTGAAAGAAAACAACAATATTCAGTAAGGAAAGTCCAAAAGTCGGATTGGGATTCTTTGGTGTACCATTTGTATGAAACCGAGAAAAATTATGTATGTATGTAAATTTGTACTTAATTGAGAAACCGTGGCATAGTGTCTGCGGCACCGTGCGCTGTCGACATATGGAACAGACGTGAACCTCGGTGAACCATTTACATAAAATCAGGTGAAAATATATGTGGGAGATACATCTAAATCTGAACGAATTTTTGCCACTTTGATATACATCTCTCTAAATCCACCTCTTTCGACATTGATGAAAATTAAAATGTGTGCGACAACACCATGCATTATTTGTATCATTCAAATATTAAACATTATCCTCTCTTTCTGCGTAAATTTTTGGATATCCCTTTAAAAAATGAGTATATTATTCAAATCATTATTATTTAACAAACAAGCATTTAACAACATTATTATTCTAATGATTGGAAGTAATTATGATTTTTACAAATAATTTTCTGATTCCAGTAAGGAAATTAGTAAAGTCGGACGGGACCGACTTTATGAAATCCTTCACCAATTTGGCTATATTCAAGATGAATCCTAACAGACGTCGCATTTTTAAAAGACCAGTAAAATTAAATTGGATCCATAAACATGTCAATCTGCAACCGATACAAAACTTTTCATTTGGTCAGATATAGAAGCAATATCTAAATCAGAACTGATTTTCACGAAACTTAAAAAACATCGTTCTAGACCTAATTCAGTACACTATACCAAATTTCGTGCAAATCGAAAAATATATAGGGTCTTTGGTACACCATTTACATTTAATCGGACAAAAATATATATGGGTGCTATACATAAATCTGGACCGATTTTTCCCAATTTCAATAGGGTTCGTCCTTGGGCCAAATAAGTGACCTATGCGACCTGCACTTTGTTTACAATTTAATATGGACAGACAGACGGACGGATATGCATAAATCGACTCAGAAAGTTTGTAACAGGCAAAAGGAATCGAGATAGACCCATGGTTCCTTTTGATAATATGTATAGAATCACTTTCTGAGTCGATTTAAGCATGTCCGTCTGTCCGTCCGTCCGTCCATGTATTTTTGTTAACAATGTACAGGTCGCATTTATGATCCGAATTGGATGAAATTTGGCATAGGTCACTTATTCGGCCCAAGGACGAACCCTAATGAAATTAGGAAAAATCGGTTCAGATTTAGATATAGCTCCCATATATATATTTAACCGATTTAATGTAAACGGTCCCTATATAAGTTTCGATTTGCACGAAACTTGGTACAGCCTAATCATTTAGGTCTAGAATGATGTCTACCAAGTTTCGTGAAAATCGGTCCAGATTTAGATATAGCCCCCATATATAGTTTCGTCCGATTTCATGTAAATGTTCCCCAAAGACCCTATATATCTTTTGATTTGCACGAAATTTGGCATAACGTACTGAATAAAGCCTAGAGTGATGTCTGCCAAGTTTCGAGAAAATCGGTCCAGATTTAGATATAGCTCCCATATATAGTTTCGTCTGATTTCATGTAAATGGTGCCCCAAAGTCCCTATATATCTTTCGATTTGCACGAAATTTGGCATAACGTACTGAATTGAGCCTAGAATGATGTCTGCCCAGTTTCGAGAAAATCGGTCCAGATTTAGATATAGCTCCCATATATAGTTTCGTCCGATTTCCGATTTGCACGAAATTTGGCATAACGTACTTAATTGAGCCTAGAATGATGTCTGCCAAGTTTCATGAAAATAGGTCAAGATTTAGATATAGCTCCCATATATAGTTTCGGCCGATTTCATGTAAATGGTGCAACAAAGTCTCTATATATCCTTCGATTTGCACGAAATTTGGCATAACGTACTGAATTGAACCTAGAGTGATATCTGCCAAGTTTCGAGAAAATCAGTCCAGATTTCTATATAGCTCCCACAACTAATTTCATCCGATTTCATGTAAATGGTGCACCAAAGTCGCTATGTATCTTTCGATTTGCACGAAATTTGGCATAACGTATTGAATTGAGCCTAGAGTGATGTCTGCCTTGTTTCGTGAAAATCGGTCCAGATTTAGATATAGTTCCCTTTTATTATAGATTGAGGAACCAATAGGAACAAAACGTTCTGAAATTAGTATAACCTAACCAGTGACAAGTTTGTTTGAAATCGCTTAATATTTTCGCCCGATTTCAAGTAAATTTGGCATCATACTCCTCATGTTAGTCAGATTGGCATCAAATTTTGCACAACGTACAAAATTGAGCATAGAATTACGTAGTTGTGTTTTCCAGAAGTACAGACATAGCCCAACGGATGGCCTTTTTATATTTGTTTGAAGTCGATTTACATACTTTATGGATAGATCTAGGTAGATTCACATATAGATAAATATCACATATTTTATTTCATCCAATTTCATGTTAATAGTCCTATTTAATATACCCATAGTGGTGAAGGGTATCATATAGTCGGCCCCGTCCGACTTTACTACTTTCCTTACTGCTTTTTTTAAATCCGTTATATGTGTAGAATCCATCTGTGAACCCGTAGGCCGTCAACGCTGGGAGTTAGATCATATAGGGCAAAAACATTATTAATTAAATTTATTTACGTCACCGACATTATTCAGAGTATACGTTTAAATAATTAACAACTGTTTATATTAGGCAGATGGAAGACCATTCAAATAAAGGGGGATTTACGTGCGATATTTATAATACTTTGAGTTATACATGAAGGATTTTCTTTATTTTTTGTGCTGAAATTATTATTTTGCAAACAGTTTTGCAAATCAATAGATTTTATTCTTCAGCTTGAATATTAGAGCTGTCATAATGTCATTCTGGGAATAAGTAATTAAATGCAAATAGGAACGAAAAACCCCATGCAAAAAATGTCCCATTCAATATGGTTACAAAAAAAAACTGACAGAATTTTTATGATGGGAATTTAGTAAAAACGGTGCAGTGGATTGACAGCTGTCAAAAACAATCCAATTCAATGTATTGTCCGCAAATCCTCTTAAAATATCGTCACCATACTCTTTTATTCAAATGAAAAAAAAAATTTTTTTGCGAAAAGGTCAAAGATGACAACAACCATAAACAAAAACTAGAAGATGAGGGTACAAAGGGCCCGGTAGTACAAAATGAAAAAATTCGCTGTTGCAAACAAAAATTTGCTGTGAAAAAAATTCATTTCGCCCCCCTGCGTACGTCCCTGTATGGTAGCTATATCTAAATCTGAACCGATTTTCCCCAATTTCAATGGAGTTCGTCCTTGGGCCAAATAAGTGACATGTGTCAAATTTCATCCAAATCGGATCATAAATGCGACCTGTACTTTGTTCACAAAAATATATAGACGGACGGACAGACGGATATGCACAAATCGACTCAGAAAGTGATGATATGCATATTCTCAAAAGGAACCATGGGTTTATCTCGTTTCCTTGTGCCTGTTACAAACATATACACAAAGCCATAATACCCTTTACCACAATGTGGTGAAAGGTATGAAATGGATTTTCTTTGCTGTATTTACGTTTAGTTTTAAATTTATATCATTTATATGTTTAATCGAATATTAAACAACTTACAAAAAAGCAGGTTTCCAAACAGATAATGCAATATGTTTAAAATGAAAATTCAAACACGTTACAAATATTTGTCCATGAATTTACGACATTATTTTTTCCCTTATAAAAAAAGTTATTTTAAAATCAGCTCAATCGGTAACTTTTTCCGACATCGACATTCCGCCTTTTCTCAGGTGTTTTCAATAATGGCAACACGTACATTGTGAAAATTTTAAATACAAAATTTATATTCATATCATACGCTTTAGTTTTACTTTCACCAGCATCTCACACCGAGCTAACCACAGGCAGAACATATGTTCAAACATCCTTATAGTCTTCACACTATATATCATTCAGCAGGTACATGTATGTGTAGTATTCGCTTTCCACAGAACGCAGCACGTGGTTGATGATGTATGACTGTTGAAATGTCAAGAAATCAAACGGAATACTTTTGATGTAACTTAAAGTGTAAGGTTATTGGCTACAACGGAGCGTGGAAATTGATTACAAATTTGAAATTAAAGCAAAAGTCTCTAGAGTTTACAATAATTTAGTGTTTTATTGTAAACTGTATTGTATTAAAAGTGATACCTCAAGGCGTTATGAAATGATACCTCAGGATTAGGTACTCCACATTAGGATGTCGCTATGTCATTCCGTTTCCACCAAATTGAAATAAACACCATACTTTCTCTAAAAATGATACAGATAAAAATCTCGACAAGATTTCATTGACACAAAACACATATTTGTATATCTCATCTTCAGCTATTTACACGCTTGTTTATACCCTTCAACACTCTGTGGTACAGGGTGCATATGTTTGTAACAGGCAAAAGAGATCGAGACAGACCCATGGTTCCTTTTCAGAATATGCATAAAACTCCTTTCTGAGTCGATTTATACATGTCCGTCCGTACATCCATGTATATTTGTGAACAAAGTACAGGTCGTATTTATGATCCGATTTGGATGAAATTTTTCACAGTTCACTTATTTGGCACAAGGAAGAAAATCGGTTCAGATTCAGATATAGCTCCCATATATAGTTTCATCCGATTTTAGGTAAATGATGCAGCAAACTTCCAATATTTTTCCGATTGAAAAAAATTTGCACAGCGTACTAGATTAGGTCCAGATTGATGTGTGCAAAGTTTTGTGTAAATCGGTTCAGATTTAGATATAGCTCCCATATATAGTTTCGTCCGATTTTAGGCAAATTGTTCACCAAACTCCCAAAGTTTGTCCGATTGGGACAAAATTTTGCAAGCATACTAGATTAAGTCCAGTTTGACGCATTCGAAGTTTTGTGGAAATCGGTTAAGATTCAGATATAGCCCCCATATATAGTTTCGTCCGATTTTAGGTAAATTGTGCACCCAACTCGCAATTTTTATCAGATTGAAACGAAATTTTGCAAAGTTTACTGAAATATGCCCTGATTGGTGTATGCGAAGTTTTGTGGAAATCGGTTCAGATTTAGATATAGCTCACATATATAGCTTTGTCCGACTTTTAGTAAATTGTGCGCCAAACTCGTAATTTTTGTCCGACTGAGACAAAATTTTGCACAGCGTACTGAATAAGGTCCTCTTTGATATTTGCGGTTGCTCGGTTGCTCAATTAAGTCCAGATTTACATATAGCTCCACATACATTATTTTGCTCGATTTCATATTAATGGTACACAAAAGAATCAGATTGACATACAATTGTTCATAGATTTCAGAATGGCATGTGCATTGAGTTTTTTACTTGGTTCAAATATCAATGTTGATCACACATTTAGTTTCGCCCCATTCCATTTCAATGGTCCTCTAAAAATTATATGTCTGTTCTCTATACAGGATATTGTTTATATTAGCATCTCTTGTATGTATCCAAAGTGGTGAAGGGTATCATATCCGACTTTTGAGCTTTCCTCACTGGTTTATTATATATTTTAATATCATTACGTTCCTGTTTTCGATTTTCCTTTATGACACTCATTATGAAATACGTGGGTGAAGTGTACGCGTTTTCTTTACGTCATCGACGACGGAGCTGGTGATGATAATGATGAATACATTAACACTTTATAAGGGTAATAACGATAATGTCTCGAGCTCATCAGTTCCAATATCATG
Organism: Musca vetustissima; assembly: GCF_032173495.1. NCBI lineage: Eukaryota > Metazoa > Arthropoda > Insecta > Diptera > Muscidae > Musca > Musca vetustissima. The sequence continues at coordinate 6,029 of NW_026882737.1, read as the reverse complement.
TATTGTACGATGATAGCGTTAATGGTGACACTAGCTGCTATGTCACTGTAGGTGTGAGCCGGCAACCAATATTTGTCTATTGTAAGTCACGCACAAGTATTCCCGCCATTGGAAAAAATGTTTCCCCCGTTAAATAGAAAGTAATATACAATGTAGAGGAGTGTAAATCATTTGAAATTTTAGAAACTTTCTAAAATTTCCTAGAAGACAAAAGACAACTCTATGCAAAATTTAGGCATTCCATCTAAATCTGTTTAGAGGCTAGAGTGATTACAACAGACAGACAGGCATGCTTAACACTCGAAAGACGGGAATTTTGTATATACCTATATTGCCTAAAATCGGTCAAAATGACCTCATTCTGAAACAATTTTTATTGTGTAAAGAATTTTTTTAACCAATTTTTTTATTATTTTTTACATTATTTACAATCATACAAAACGTTGTTATTATTTGTTTTCGGTGGTAGGGCTCTCGAGTTTCCCCTTTAGAAAAATAAGAGCGCGGACAAAATGTTCGAAAAAGAGGAAGTCTTTACTCTAAGAGTGCAATCGACTGGAAATATAATTTTTTTTCCCGATTTGTATGTTCGTTTGTGTTTCTAGAGTAGCAAACGGATTTCGATGTGTTGTACTGATCTGGTCATATAAGAAATTTACTTTATACAATAATAAAAGTAGTTTGATTACTTAATATTTCACAAGAGGTCAAAATGACCGATTTTAGGCAATATAGGAATAGCACATGTGAATACGGGGAATGAAGCAGCTACTATGATTAATAAACGTAGTTCTATGTGGTACAAAAAGTCACCAAATTTTAAAAAGCGGGATCATAATATACACAATTGTTTTTGTACTTGAAATTGAAAAACGGTCAAAATGACTGCCTTCGGCAATCTAGTGTTAAATCGTCATAGAATTTTACGCTGATCAGGAATATATACTTTATAGAGTCAGAAACGATTATTTCGGTGAGTTACAAATGAAAAACCAGTAAGGAAAGCAGTAAAGTCGGACGGGGCCGACTATATGATACCCTTCACCACTTTGGGTATATTCAACAGATGAATCATAACAGACGTCGAATTTTTGAAGGACCATTAACATGAAAATGGATCCATAAACATGTCATTCTGTAACCTACACTAAAGTTTTCATTTGGTCAGATATAGGGTTGCTTCTTACAATGGGAGAAAATTATATAAAGCAATGTAAAGGAAATGTATTATAGTAACTACAGTTCATTGTACCAATTGTGTGGAAATCAGACAAACTTTGGGTCTTTAGTGCACAATTTACACACACTCGGAAGAAAAAATATATAGGAGCTATATCTAAATCTGAACCGATTTTCACGAAACATAACACACATAATTCTAGACCTTATTCATTACGCAATACCAAATTTCGTGCAAATCGAAATATATATAGGGACTTTGGTGCAACATTTACATTAAATAGGACAAAATTATATATGGGAGCTATATCTACATCTGGGCCGATTTTCAGTAAACTTAACACACATCATTCTAGACGTAATTCATTACGATATGCCAAATTTCGTGCAAATCGAAGGATATATAGGGACTTTGGCGCACCATTTACATAAAATCGGACGAAACTATATATGGGAGCTATATCTATATCTGGACCGATTTTCTCAAAACTTGGCAGACATCACTCTAGGCGCAATTCAGTACGTTATGCCGAATTTCGTGCAAATCGAAATATATATAGGGATTTTGGTGCACCATTTACATGAAATCGGACGAAACTATATATGGGAGCTATATCTAAATCTGGACCGATTTTCTCGAAACTTCGTAGACATCATTCTAGACTCAATTCAGTACGTTATGCCCAATTTCGTGCAAATCGAAAGATATATAGCGACTTTGGTGCACCATTTACATGAAATCGGACGAAACTATATATGGGAGCTATATCTAAATCTGGACCGATATTCTCGAAACTTGGCAGACACCACTCGAGGCTTAATTCAGTACGTTATGCCAAATTTCGTGCAAATCGAAAGATATATAGGGACTTTGGGGCACTATTTACATGAAATCGGACGAAACTATATATGGGAGCTATATCTAAATCTTGACCGATTTTCACGAAACTTGGCAGACATCATTCTAGACCTAATTCATTATGCTGTACCAAATTTCGTGCAAATCGAAAGATATATAGGGATCGTTTACATTAAATCGGTTAAATATATATATGGGAGCTATATCTAAATCTGAACCGATTTTTCCCAATTTCAATAGGGTTCGTCCTTGGGCCGAATAAGTGACCTATGCCAAATTTCATCCAATTCGGATCATAAATGCGACCTGTACTTTGCTCACAAAAATACATGGACAGACAGACAGACGGACGGACGGACATGCATAAATCGACTTAGAAAGTGATTCTATGCATATTCTCAAAAGGAACCATGTGTCTATCTCGTTTCCTTTTGCTTGTTACAAAAATATGCACAAAGACATAATACCCTGTACCACAGTGTGGTGAAGGGTATAACAAACTTAATATACCATCCATACTATAATGGCCCGTATAAAAAGAGCTATAATGCGGGGCAATTATAATGTCAAATGCCTAACACAGATATAAACTGTTGTCTGACTATGTTCGACTATAATTAGAATGCAATCTTGCAGCAGTCCTTAATAAGGCCCTCTCGATATACGATTTTGGCATTACAGAAATTATTCAACCATCTCTAAACTGAAACATTTTTCTGATAAAAGTAAATTAACCAATACACTTTATATTTATATTCATAATTGATTATGTCTGATCACGATATATATTTATTAAAATTATCAGATAAGATTTTAATGTTTTAAACGTGCCAAATACATCCCCTTCATTACTTGTATAAAAATCTACATAATCCAACTCCGTACGTCAATCCCCATCATTGCATTACATTTTTGGCAAGCTATTAATTCATTAATTTCGGATTTCATATGTCAGTGAGTTTGTGTGTATGAATATGTCGGTTTAAGGGAAATTCATTCCTCTTGATTTCCTTTTTAATTATCGCCAATAAAAATACTTACTTATTTATAACCTTATTTCGTTGGGTCACATTTACGGTTGATTTTAATTACAATGAAACATGTTTTTATACCCTCCACCATAGTATGGAGGGTATATTCATTTTGTTTTTCCGTTTGTGACTCATCGAAATAATCATTTCCGACTCTATAAAGTATATATATTCTTGATCAGCGTAAAATTCTAAGACGATCTAAGCATGTCCGTCTGTCCGTCTGTTGTAATCACTCTAGCGTCTAAACGAGTTGAGATAGATCGCCAAAATTTTGCATAGAGTCGTCTTTTGTCTGCAGGCAGGTCGAGTTCAAAGATGAGATATATCGGTTCACGTTTAGGCATAGCTCCCATATAAGGGTACCCCTAAATGTTCGGTATTTTGAGGTTCTTGAGCGCGTTTTTCAACCGAATTCGCTAGCCCCCATATAAGGGTACACCCCAATTTTCAGTTTTTTGGGGGGGGGGGGGGGGTTGATCGGATTTTTTCACCGAATTGGCTGTAATTTAGTAATTTCAGTTCTTATTGGGTAGCAAATCTCTCCACAGAAAATTATAAAAAGAGGTCAATTTTTTCGGGTAGTCCCCATATAAGGGTACTTGCAATTTTCGATATTTTTTGGTTCTTGAGCGCGAATTCGTTGAAATTTGGTATTTTGTAGTCGTATATGGTAACAAATCTCCCCACCAAAAATTATTAATATTCACCCCTTTTTAGGGGTAGTCCCCATATAAACCCCTTTTTATACCCTTCACCACACTGTGGTACAGGATATTATGTCTCTGTGCATATCTTTGTAACAGGCAAAAGGAAACGAGATAGACACATGGTTCCTTTTGAGAATATGCATAGAATCACTTTCTGAGTCGATTTATGCATGTCCGTCAATCCGTCCGTCCGTCTGTCCGTCCGTCTGTCCGTCCGTCTGTCCGTCCGTCTGTAGATGTTAAATTGTAAACAAAGTACAGGTCGCATTTATGATCCGATTTGGATGAAATTTGGCACAAGTCACTTATATGGCCCAAGGACAATCCCTATTGAAATTGGGAAAAATCGGTTCAGATTTAGATATAGCTCATATATATTTTTTCGTCCGATTTAAGGTAAATGGTGCACCAAAGTCCCTATATATCCTTGGATTTACACGAAATTTGGCATAGGGTACTGTATTAGGTCCAGAATGAAGCAAGTTTCGAGAAAATCTGTCCAGATTTAGATATAGCTCCCATATATACTTTCGTCCGATTTAAGGCAAATGGGTCACCAAACTCCCTATATAGCTTTTGATTTACACGAAATTTGGCATAGAGTACTGAATTAGGTCCAGAATGATGTGTGCTAAGTTTCGTGAGAATCGGTCTAGATTTAGATATAGTTCCTATATATATTCGTCCGATTTAAGGTAAATCGGTCTCCAAAGTCCCTATATATATTTCGATTTGCACGAAATTTGGCATAAGGTACTGAATTGGGTCCGGAAGGATGTGTGCTACGTTTCGTGAAAATCGGCCAGATATAGCTCCCATATATAGCCTCGTCTGATTTAAGGTAAATGGGGCCCCAAATTCCTTATATATCTTTCGATTTGCACGTAATTTTGGCATAAAGTACAGAGTTAGGTCAAGAATGATGTGTGCGAAGTTTCGAGAAAATCGGGTCAGATTTATATATAGCTCCCATATACATTTTCGTCCGAGTTAAGGTAAATGGATCTTCAAAGTCCCTATATATCTTTGGATTTGCACAAAATTTGGCACAGCGTACTGAATAAGGTCCAGAACGATGTCTGTTAACTTTTGTGTAAATCGGTTCAGATTTAGATATAGCTCCAATATATATTTTCGTCCGATAGATAAATGGTTCACCAAAGACCCAAAGTTAGGCCGATTGACAAAAATTTGGCACAACGTATTGAATATAATATAACCTAGCTTGAAGCAACGCTGTATCTGACCAAGTGAAAAATTTAGTATATGTTGCAGAATAACATGTTTATGGATCCAATTTCATTTTACTGGTCCTTCAAAAATTCGACGTCTGTTAGGATTCATCTGTTGAATATACCCACAGTGGTGAAGGGTATCATATAGTCGGCCCCGTCCGACTTTACTACTTTCCTTACTGGTTTTATATTAAAATAGTTATATGATTTGTTCAGAGTGTTGCGGTTGGGTAGTCGCTACGGGGAAAAGTCAATTTGTACCCTACAAAGACTTTTTAGCCATCTGTTTCAAGCATTCCGCCTTCTAAAGCTATTGTGATAAAAGAAACCTCAAACATGGCGATAATGAAATATATCGGCAGACAAAATAGTGATACCTCCTGAAGGAAAGAATTGAGATAAACAATTAAAATATTGGGTTCAATATTGGCATATACCGGTCATTAAGTAGGCATAGCCCTCATATAATGATATCCCCAAATATTCACCATTTTCCTACACTAGCCTACACATAGCCTCATATAACTTTGTAATCTAAATTACAGTAGTTTGAGGATTTTATACTCTATCATGCGTTATCAGTATCAGACCACTTTTTGGATCTTACAGATTTTAGGAAAAATACCCATTAACAATTGCTGAAGTTTGTATTTGTTGTACATAATGGTTTACATAAATCGGTTTGTAGAATTATCGGTATATGCCCACTTTTTGGTATGTTCCCTATATTTTCATTGCATGTATCTGTCAGTATAACTATGGTGGAGGGTATCCAAAGTTCGGCCCGGCCGAACTTAACGCTTTTTTCACTTGTTATTTTATGTGCTCGTAGTGCGACTGGGGGATTCTGTACTTTTTATAGCAGCATACATTTCAATGAGAGTTAAGTTAACTCTCCCTAACATACAAGGTGATTGTTTATATGAGGCCTAATAAAATGGCGTTTATCATATTTTTTATATCCTATCCTATGTTGTGAAGGTATTATAGCGGAGTAGTATAGCCAGACCGGTAG
>NW_026882736.1:0-43231 GCF_032173495.1 Musca vetustissima | reverse complement strand
CTTTTTAACTTGTTTTTTGTTTTTTTTTTTTTTTTTTTTGAGGCTTATTTAGAATAACTTAGCTTATATACGGATTATTGAGATGAATGAGGGACCAATATAAGCCTGGGCTTTGTCATGTTAAAGCCAATTAAAGCCGATGGATGCGGAAAAAATTCTAATCGTTTTCCAGGTTGTGATACGGCACATTGTCTTGTAGAGCTGTACTTTATTTTGCTCTATTTTTCTTTTTTGAATGTTATAGATGGGCGAGAATTTTCAATCAACCTGTTATTCATTTATGGAAGGGCTAATGATTTGCAATATATAAAATTTAATAACACTCCTTATGCGCAATCATTTATTTCTACAATGATATTACACACATTACATACATTTTCATTAAAAAATAAATAATACCACCTTTATGTACCGCATATCACATTATACACTAAATGAAGAAGCGACAAGTATAAACCGGTTTTCAATTAACATTAAAATGGAAATTTCTTCGCCATAGAAAATTTGTGACTCCACCCATTTTTGTTGGGAAAACCCCTGTCACACTATGAAATGCATGAAACCTTTGTTTATACTTTCATTTTGGGCAAATACTAAACGAAAGGACGAAACAAATATAAACGTTCATGGCAATCACCCCATCCTTGAGGACTAAAAGACATCACATCGCAAACATATAAAAGATGATGGAGAGAAAAAGACCATAAATTACCCATGTTGTTCTATTAATTATTCAAATTTTCATATTCCAAGTGAGAAGTATCGTCGTTGCATTTGATATCAACTGACAGCCTAAAGTGTCAGATGATTTGCTACCCCCCGTTTGTACACCGTTGAAGGGCAGTCTAAGCAGGGATGCAGCCTTATATGTAAATTAGTTTTTTTTCATTTTTTGCTTCAACAGAGGATCGTTAACATTTAACCAAATAACAGAGAAATGAATTATGACGATACGATGTTTGTTTTATTGCCACTCGATGGAAAACGAACTCTGCGGTATGGGATAATGAATTTTGCGAAAATTCAAAATAGTAGGTTTTGAAACGTGCATAGTTTATTTGTAGAGTAAATAAAATTGCAATGCTTGACCTTTATTTTGAAGTTGTGTGTTTAATGCAATGTCAAAAAATTTACATAAAATTTTAATAATTTTTCATATTGTTTTTTCAATGTGAATAACCATTTTAACACTAGAACGCCGAAGGCAGTCATTTTGACTGCTTTCCAATTTCAAGTAAAAAAGCAACTGTGCATTTAATGACACTTTTATTTTAAATTTGGTGATTTTTTTATAATAAACGTAATTCTATGAGATACAAAAAGTCACCAAATTTAAAAAAAAGTGTCGTTAAATGCACAGTTGCTTTTTTACTTGAAATTGGAAAGCAGTCAAAATGACTGCCTTCGGCGTTCTAGTGTTAATTGGGAACAATCAAAATTTAGAATATTTTTTATCGATGCAGAAACATTAATCTGTTTAAAATTACAATACATTAACCAAAAAAGGCGTTAAGGCGGATCTTCCTTTCCCTATGTTTTAACAAAACCCTGTAAAATAGAAAATGTAACTCCCGAAAATCGGGGCTATCAATGATCGGAATAAAGTATTTTGATATCATCATCCCATTCATCGATGCCATATTTTCGACTAAAAACAATGCTGGAAAATATGGAAGTTCTTCACCGATTGAATTTATCATAGTTCATACGATAGCTACATATATAGGTCCAGAATAATATGTTGAAATTTGGAACCGATTTGATTGGAGTTATCTTGTCAGCCAATCGCAGATGAGGCCTTGAATGTACCTAAAATCGGGAAGGATGTTAATATGAGAGTTATCTGAAAACATGGAAATACATTGATAATTTTCGGCGCTACTGCTACCCAATCTGCTGAAGCCAAGAAGAAAGAAAAGAATTAGAAAAAGAACTCGTAAAGTTCCAGAGGTCCTTATCGACAGGAGGTCTGGTATACTCAGAAAACCTTCCCAAGGGCTAGCAACAACATATGACCCCGAATAGATAAACTATTGACAAAGGATTTCATAGAGGTCAACAGAAGATATTCTATACGTCTTCTATAGGCCCCCTAATGATAAAAGGTATATATTTTGTTCAATATCGACACTAGAACTTCAAAAGGTTCATTACAATCAGAAATCCTGTTAGAGGTCTTTTATAGATAGAAACCCTACTAGAATGTACAGTGTACTCAGAAAACCTTTCTAAGGTCCAGCAGCAAAATAAGATACCCTAAACTCCTTCTACCTCTAACAGGGGATTTAGAGCCCCCAATCGACAAAAACCGGCATACAGTTCCTCTATCGACAGAAGACCTCCTAGATATCCTCTACACACAAAATACTCATTCTACCACCTAGTGTGGTTTCTAAGAAGATCTTCAAGGTGGCCTTAACTAAGGTATGTAGTTAAGGGCCTCACATAAATGGAAGAAGTCTAAGAGACTTCGCTTATTTTTACTACTTAACGGGACCCCCCCCCCCCCCCCCCATTCTCGGGGTCAAACAAATTTTTGATTTACTTCGAATCTACTCTACTTCAAGAAAGTCCCTACAAAATTTCAAGTGAAAATCTCAAGAACTCTTGAAGACATGTACTCTTTCTAACACCGATGGAATTTTCGGATTCCGATGTTCCAGTAAGGAGTTATCATGCCCGCAATCAAAAATAAGGACTTTTCTTTAATTACAAAAAACAACAACAACATTTACCAGTCCATTGAAAATCTTGAAAAATTAAATTCGTGAACGGGCGTTCCTTAATACCTTATCAGCCAATCGCAAAAACATTGTTTCGAGAAAAACGCATTTAACGTTTGAGAACACTATTTGCCGTTGCGTGTTGTTTTTATAACCTCCTCCACAGTATCGACGGTATATAAATTGTAATCACGGTATCTTCCGAATGAATTGAAATAGGGTGTTAAATTTAGCATAGATTTGAATTATGGCCTGCAGGCAGTTCGAAGATATGATATATTTGTCTACCCATATCCCTATATAACGATTACATTTTCAGTATTTTGAGGATTTTGGATGCATTTTTCAAACCAAGTGGATGTAATTTGATATTTGGGAATGCAAATCTTCCTATAAGAAATTATTATTATCGATCCATATTTAGGTTTAGCCTCCATATAAGTGTACCCCCACCTCCTAATTTCCGTACTTTCAATACTTTGTAATATTTTATTTTAGATTCTAATTGGTTGTCACATCGCCTTGAAAGAAATTATTAATATTAGTCCCTATTTTAGGGTAGGCTCCATATAATATTTCGGTATGATTTTTAACCGATTTTACTGTAATTTGGTATTTTGGAATCCCCACAAAAATTAAAAATATTCGTCCACTTTAAGGTTAGCCTTGTTGGGTACCAAATCGCTGCATACAAAGGAACACCCAACATGTCGGTATTTTGAGTGCATTTTTTTTACCGAATTCACTGTAGTTTGTCGCTTTATGTTCTTATTAGGTACTAAATCTCCACACTAAAAATTATCAGTAATGGTTTGTTTTTTAGGGTGGCCAAAAATATGCGGATTTTGAGGATTTTTGACAATATTTTCATTCAAATTAGCTGTAATTTGGTATCAAAGTAGCCCCACATTTTCAGTATTTTGAAAATTAGATTTCCGCTAATTCGCTGTAATTTGGTATTTTGTATTCGTATTTGGTAACAAATCTCCTCCTCCAGGGGCAGAATTCCACCGAAGTATGGGGGATATTCTTTACTCGAAATTGTCAGTTTATACCCTACAAAGTATGGATTTCAAAGACGATTTAAGTCAACCCCCACGTATGAAATCTTCCTATAATCGGTATTTTTAATATTTACTAGCGGGCCCGGCAAAGGTTGTCTTGCCTAGCAATATTGTTGATGTATAATTTTCGGATTTTTACGTTTGTTTTTATAGCATCCACCATAAGGTGGATTGTACAGATTCTTGTAATACCCTCATATTTATCAAATCAGACTTAAAGTAACATTACAGTATATCTAAAATTTTACGTTAATGAGCGAGTCATGGTGCTAATCATCTAAAGTGTCGGTGGATATAAGGTTAAGAATTATTGAATTCGTGGAAAATAAATATAAGTTAGACCTTCGGTTATAATTCAATTTTTCCCAATATTCTCCCCAATTAATAATATCAATATTGACCCAAGTATTCGGATATATAGTACACACTTTTTGATGCTGTGTGGGGATTTGGACACGTTTTTAAATCTAATCGGCTGTAATTTGGCATTTGGTTGTTATTTGGTGGAATCAATCTTACTAAAATGATCTATTTTGGTCCACTCTTTGAGGTAGCTCCCATATAAAGTTACTCAAAATATTCGATATTTTGGGGAGTTTGTTCCAGTGTTTCAACCAAAGTGAATGTAATGTTTTATTTTGGATGATCAAAACCTCTTATTGGTAAAAAAAAGTTTCCGTGCAGCCCCATATAATAGTATCCCCCATTGTTCGATATTTTCTCATTGTAGTAGCTGTAATATACCATAATGGGATATTGAAGGGTAACACACATTTTTGAAGAAATATTTCAATTTAGGCCCAAGCTCCTACATACAGGTCCCACTCCATTTTCGGAATTGGAAAGACTTTGACCGAATTTTCTCATAGAGTTGGCCTAACGTTAAAGGGAGACATACATATTTCCGGTTTAATTTTCGGTATGTTGAAGTTCTTACTCCCTGTGTGTCTATAATTTTGAACATTTTGAGGTTCATCATATGAACTTAGTTTTCTCTGAGATACACATTATTGGTATCGGATATATGCGGTGTTAAGTTTATAAGTTCAAAGATACTAACCAACGAATAGGCAAAAAACCACCATATAATGGTGCCACCTGATTTCCCGTGGCATAGCAACATTTTAGGTGCTTTAAGGAATAAAATGCCCCTATGGAACTATTTTTATTATTAAAAAAAAATCACTTAGGGCATGGATCTTAGAATCAGAACTCTATTCCGGGTGTTCTCCGATTTTAATCCTTGCATTTGTCCCAAATTCACAATGGAAAACGTGGTACTTCTCAATTATTTTTTGAATTCTTACAAACATTTTTCAATACGATGTCAATCCAAATGAAAAAAAAATTTTTCAAAATTTTCAGTAATTGACAAATGAAGGCTTAAAGGAATGATACGCTACCAATTCTCGCCTAAAATATCTCAAAATAACAACTACGACGTGGTGCAATCATAATAGCTCGATACTAATTTCGTGGAAATGGAAATATGCTTCATAATATTTTTTCGTAAATTTTTCGCGGTTTTCGATTTTTTCTCACCTTTTAAACCTTCCCTGAAGGTCCACGAACATTTTAAGACTAAGATAAGAAAAATCCGTTCAGCCGTTCTCGAGTTTTAGCGAGACTAACGAACAGCAATTCATTTTTATATATATAGATATATATAGAATAGATAGATATTTTGGTATAGTCCCATATAGGGTTTTGAAATTTGAGGAAAAATTTACAGTTAAAATTGCTGAAAAAATTGAATGTACATATATTTAAACCAGTGAGCGGAGCAATATAGACGGACGGGGCCGACCATATGATACCCTACACAATTTCCACGAAAATCTAACTTTCTGTGGTTCTATATTCTGAGCATGGACAATATCTGATCATCACCGAAAATTATAGGTATTGTCCTTGACCATATCTTGGTCCTCATGGAAAATTTCAAAGCGATCAGGGCTATATTTTCGCCCACTAGTGTGGTAATTGGTTACTAAATAATATATGAATACCTAAGCACCTGTAAATATTTAAAGATGTGGGAGTTACATCCGAGTACATACGACAATATAATTGATATCAATTTAAAGGTCAACCACTCCTCTTGGAAATACTATCAACTATGTCGGGTCTATGTCCTTCAGGGGTAAACATCTACGCTATAGAATAAAAATTTTGTCATTATTCACACAAAAGTCAGACTCCATTTGACCCGCTAAATATTGAAAACGAACATATTATTGGCATATGGATACATCAAACAGTTTCCATCTATTTTATTTATTTGGTTTATTGAACTTTAAAATGGGCTAAAATTAACACCTTCAATTCGTTCCATTATATTAAACGAAATACAAGTTATGACCCTATTTCCACTTTTTCCTACCTAGCGAAAAATAGGGCACAACCTATATTTTGGGTCACCACTACTGTAAAATAAATATGAATTTATACGAATTGTTACGATGAGCCATGCCATAATCAAGTGGAACTAATTTCGGAGTTCAACAATGTCGTCGTGGGCCATGTCATTAAAGTCAGACATTTAACGCTTTAATGTGATAACATGAAGGTGTTTTATTGAACTCAGCAAACTCATCATTAAAAAACATAACCCAATTCCTAGTTAGCAGAAAATAATATAAAAAATCTAACGCTTCATGTAATCGATTTTTTTGCAATAAAATCTATTGATTTGCACGACAAAAAAAAACACACCATTCGCATTCAACCCTTTTTGCCCATTACTAAAACACACAAAAATTCGTTACACTCGCAACATTTGAAAAAAAAATTGCAATTTTCTGTAGATTAAGGCGAGAACGTGCCAAATGCAGTATTCAACAACGTTAGTTGTTTGGTGGTTTGCTATTTTTTCTTACTTCGAAACGAAAGGATTGTTATTGCAAAAAAATGAAACCCTTTTTTGGTTTGAAATTCGTTTTGGTTGTGCAGTTACACGTTTCCTTGTTGCGAGATAAATTTTTATACTTTTTTTTTGTATCCCACCCTTAGAACGGGAAATGTGTGTACACATAACCTCTATTGTCGTTTATTACCCTTCTCAAATTGATTTATCTGTGAAATAGATTCAGAGCACAGTGGTTTCAATTACGCAAAAGGCACTGTAGTTTAAAATCGGTGTCATCTTAAAAATGAACCGAATAAATTTCAACCGATTCCCAACCATTTCAGTAGGGTAACATTTGGGCAAATACCCCCACATGAAGAAAAAGAAGGAAGAAGTCTAAGAGACGTCGCTTATTTTTACTACTTGAGATCTTAAAACATTTTCTACATAGATGGAATATAGGTTTCATAGGCAGGAGAACTCTTAGGAGTCCTCCATCCACAAAAACCCTCTTATAGTTCTTCTATTGACAGAAGACCTACTTGAGGTCCTCTAATGATAAAATACTCCTTATACCACCTTGAACAACTTTTTTTAAATGGATATTCGACCATTTCTATATCCTCTTTGTCCCCACAGTGATTTCAATGTTACCAAGAGGGATCGAACTCACTTATCCGTAAGATGCGATTGGAGGTTTGCATTCAGGTTCCACTTGTCATCTGATATTAGAGCTTGAAAACTTTCGGTTTCATTGACTACTAAAACATATCGCTCTTGTTTTCAGAGTTGCACTTATTGAATTACTCTTTACAGAAATCATAATCAGCATTGAGTCGGTTGATTTGAAAAAAGTTCAATTCTTTGGTCCATCCTACTACATGCAATTTTTCTCAGTGTAGGTGTTTCGACATATTGGGGTCATATCAAAATCTACTAATTTTTTTTTCAAAAAGACTCCTTTCTTATTAAGAATTTGAAGCTACATTAACAAATTCTGAGTTCCCTTTTAAGACAAAATTTACCCAATCAACCCACTGTGCACTACTATATTGAGACAGACAAATAATGTGCAGCAAAGGTACTTTGAAGTATTTTCGATTGTTAGCATCCGTTCTATTAATAACAATACAGTTACATTTTAACTTTTTCCCTTCCGCACAAACATACGCACATACACATTCTTGATGGTGGATTTTCATCTATCCCAGCACATCAAACGGTAAATGGAAAGGGAAAACTAAAAGCATTGTTACCGATTTTTTATTCATTTGTTACTGTTCCGTTCCTTTTTTAGTTCTTCACATCCTGCAATCCATAATCTGCACTCATGTGCTACGGGAGTATGTGCCTAGTATCCTTTCAACCAAATAAACACGGGATAAACAAACAGTTGGGAATTTACTTCTTCCCCTTCGCCAGTGTTTGTTTTTTACTTTCGGTGACTTTGACAATTCGCTATTTTTGTAACAAGGCTGGTAGAGAGTATTTAAAAATACGAAACAGAAACACATTGAATATTTAGTTTTTAAACCCCTTTGATGTCACAATGTTATTATGTAAGTGTGTATGCAGTGTTTACGTGTACGGATTTTGTTCTATTTTAAAAATGAACGAATCACCAAATCGGCATTCAAAATTAGATGATTTTTAATCTGTTAAAATCGCTTTAGCCAATATTTAGAAGGATTTATGTCATACAGTACAAATATTTTCATGTTTCTGTTTTTTGTTTTTGGTGTTTTGAAAACAAAACTTTAAAACGTGAATTGTTTACAAATGTGGTTAACATAATGAAGTCACTAAATTTACCAAACGGATTAAAGCGGAGAGGTGATTTTAAAAATAGAGAAATAATAATTTAAATATCGCGGATGTTTTTAAAAGTTACTTTGTAGAATAGGATGGACCACTTTACTGCATCCTTCCACTTATTTAATTTTTTAAGAAATATCAATACCTATATCCTGACTCACAGATTTTGGCCGTAACATAAAGAATATATAATATTTATAATGTATCTTTCAGAGCTGCTAAATATAACCTAGAGAAAAAAAATTAAATTAAAATCGGCTATAACCATAATCGCGATAACATCGTAGGATACAAGAGTCCTACTAGGGGTCCTCTATCAACAAAAATCCGCGTAAAATCCCTATATAGACATACATCCTCTATAGACAAAATACTCCTAATACAACCTAGAAGAACTTCCAAGAAGACTTTCAAGATGTGCTTTTATCAATAAATATCTTTTAGAGGTCCACTTGAATCGAAAAAGTTTAATAGAATTATATTATTTTTACTCCCTGAATCACTAATACTTTTCCTATTTTGATAGAAAATGTCTTTTATCGACCGGAAACCTACTATCAACAAAAACCGTAATAAAGTTCTTCTATTGGCAGTAGACTTCCTAGAGAGAACCTTCAACGACCTTCTTAGAGCGCCTAGAATATAATTAGATCGCAAAATTCGTAGATTTGACACCCAATAAGAACCTGAAACATGAAAACGTGCCCAGAATCCTCAAAATACCAAATATTTGGGGTCTTACCAAAACATGCGCCGATGTGTCCCAGTAAGTATAACAGGATATCGTAGCTACTATGAATATGGATCTTATCTGTCGCTCACTCACAAAGTGTCAACATATTAAAACTTGTAAATATATACTAAGCAAATGCATTTTTTACCAATTCTTAGAAGGGTATCAGTTTTGAAAATTCGTAAATCTCAAAGAATGGATTATAGAAAACAGATCCAAAATTTGTGCATCATCGTCGCTTCACTTTCAAAATGGTTTTAATAGTGAGGTTTGTCTTTTGTCTGCAGGCAGGTCGAGTTCAAAAATATATCGGTCAACGTTAAGGCATAGCTTCCATATAACAGCACCCCCCAATTTTCGGTATTTTGGGGTTCTTGACCGCGTTTTTCAACCGAATACGCTGAAATTTGGTACATTGGGTTCTTATTGGGTACAAAATGTCTCCACATATAGGTCCATTTTTTCTGGTAGCCCCCATATAAGGGTACCCCCTAATTTAGTATTGTGAGTTCTTATTGGGTAGCAAATCTCTCCACAAAAAATTAAAAATATAGGTCCATTTTTTCGGATAGCGCCCATAAAAGGGTACCCCCAATTTTCGGTATTTTGGGGTTCTTGAGCGCGTTTTCCAACCGAATTCGCTGCAATTTGGTATATTGTAGTCGTATATGGTAACAAATCTTCCTACCAACAATTTATAAAAAAATCTATTTATATTTATATATTCATATATATGAACTATAACCTAGCTCCTGTGTGGGATGTACCAGAAGAAATTGACCGATATACACCATGTTCGAACTTGAACTAATTTTGGAAGAAGTAATAAGGCAAAGTTTGGATGAAATCAATCAATTTTTTAAAACAAGCATGCGGTCTAGAACCAATATTTAGAACCATAATCGGTTTGTAAAAATGTCGGTATAGATACACTTTTTGGTATGTTCCCTATATTTGGGAGGTATCCAAAGTTCGACCCGGCCGAAGATAACGTATTTTCACTTGTTTGACCTTAACTTTAATGTCTTTTTATATCGACAAATTTGTTATTTTAGGTTTTAAGAAATGTTTCTAAAAATCCTAATACTCTGCCAATAGTTCATACCAGAGCCAGACGAGTACTCTTTTATGTACTCAGATGTTCCAGTCATGGGAAATGACCGCCGAAAAGAATGACTTCTATTTAATTACAAAATAAATCAAATCAATTTTCTTATCCTTTAAGCCTTAAAGAGCATCTATATAAAAATTACAGATTTCCAACGTAAAAATTATAAATCGTGAATGGGGGTCGCCTTAAGTAATTATGAATAGTTTTGCGCTATATTCTGCAATTTATTTCAAAAATAAATAACGAATTCTCTACAAAATATCATAACGCTAACGTATTCAAACATAGTAAAAATAAATCACTTCAACAAGAGATCAAACACACAAAAACCAAATAAAAGTGAACACACGTGTCCTGGAACAGCAACAAAAACAGAACGACAAATAAAAATCAGCAACCACCCGACCGTTAAAATCTTTTCGAAAAAAAAATGTCATAGCCTGAAGAATATCAATTTACCTTACCGACGGTAATAAAAGTCCACGAATCTTGACAGAGGGTGAACTACGGTAACAATGACGGTAAAGAATTTCGATGGAGGACATTTCGAATTGTGTGCCAGGAGAAATGAAAAGAACAAAGGACTACGATTTCACGTCACCTGCCGTAAACAATGAATGAACGAACGTGTGTGCCACCACAATGGAATGGACATTTTTGGAAATTTACGAGTATACCTTCTATTCGTATTCGACTGATTTTGTTCATCTCACTGGCTATATGGTATGAATAGATTTAGGATGCATTTAAAAATGAAATAAATAAATTGGTGATAAAGGTGCCAATTTCACGATGGCGTTAATGTAAAAAGGTGTTCGTTTTGACAAAACGAATGAGCTGGGACATTGTTTTATTGTGCAATTGTTTGCCAAATTCACCAGGAAGAATTATATAACTTAAGTAACATATAATGATTTATAAACAATTACCTTTCGAAGTGGATTTAGTTTAGAGACCACTCTATCCGGTAGATATAAATATGGCGACCAATTACTATTATTATATCTTATATGTAGTTTCATCGTTATTTCTTTTTGTTTATTTTATAATTAATTTACAAATAGTTTTCTTTCCTGCTGAACTTCCATTCTGATTTCTTATCTATCAACTTTAATTTCGGATTATCATACCAATATCTGCCACCAATACACAAACTTTTAAGGGTCCACATAATGAATTTCCAGTATTACTACAGACCATTTGTTTGGTACGTCTTAAGCCAAAATAATTTAATCCATATTACGAATGACAAAATGAATTCACTGAGGACAAATAACACCACCAGCAACAACAACTAACTTCAAACCACCTTGCTAAAGACCATCCAACCAACCTCCCGGAATGCATCGCTGGCACCCAATGGCTTAATCCGTAGAATGTCATTTATGTGTCGTTGTATTCACATTGTTGGAGGTGTTAAGATTTATCTTTGCCATCACTTCTTTGTATGTGTGTCAGTCAGGACACAAGAGAAAATCCTAAATACCCAGCAGGATGTCATATCCTTTAGATGAAAAAAAAAACAAACAACAGAGGTTCGATACCAAAGGCATTACATATTTTATTTCAGCTTGGCAGCATCGATGAGTGGCTGAGCTGCAAGCAAACTATGAATACTAAATGTTTTGTTGTAGACATTGTTTTGTTGGTTGCTGCAAAGCGGCTTGCAGAGTCACAAATATACAAGAATGGGGGTTGAAAGTCACAAAAGGAACTTTTAATAGAATATTCCTATAGAAATCGATTTCAGTCGACTGGGAAAGTAACTACGAAGTCGTCTTCTAGAAATATACTTTTTTAGGTCTCCTACGAAATTTCGTCTATAGAAGTCGTTCAAGTCGGACTATTGAAGACTTCATACAAGCCTTCCACCTTCACCCACCTACAGAAGTCGTCTATACAGATTTTCCATAGAAGACCTCGTCCAGTTTGTCGGTCCTTTTACTGAAGATCTCAGGACTACAGGTCAGGTCACATGGGATTGCTATTTATAAGTACCTAATACAAGCCTCTTATCTATAGGTTTCATATTAGAACTAAAAAGTAAATAATATCTAATTACGAAAAAATACACTTATGACACATCACAAGGGAAGAACTACTGCTATTAATACCTCGCTTGCAAGGCCATAGAAAAAACCAGTGAGCGGAGCAGTATAGTCGGACGGGGCCGACCATACGGTACCCTACACAACTACCACGGGACTCTAACTTTCTGCGGATATTTATTCCGAGCATAAAAAGTAAATAATATCTAATTACGAAAAAATACACTTATGACACATCACAAGGGAAGAACTACTGCTATTAATACCTCGCTTGCAAGGCCATAGAAAAAACCAGTGAGCGGAGCATAACTACCACGGGACTCTAACTTTCTGCGGATATTTATTCCGAGCATGGGCAATATTTCGTAAATATTTGCACCCTCTTGCCCGATTAGAGATCAACAGCTTTTCCTTACACAGACATATTTTCCGAATAGTTCTAATATTCGGTACATGTCCATATTCCATTCCCCGTGGGTTGTGTTGTGATGTTCGTCTTATAATTGTGGCCTATATATCGACTCGAAAAACAAAAAATTAAGTTGTCGGTCAAGGCAATGGCCTTGACCATAACTGGAAACTCATGGAGCATTTCAAAGCGATCAGCGTATATTTCCGCCCTCTAGTGTAGTAATGGGTTACTAAATGATATTTAAGTGCTACGCCCACATCTGAGTACATGCGACAACATAATTGGTATCAATTTAAAGCTCAGCCACTCCTCTTGGATATACTGTCAACTTCTCGGGTCTATGTACGTCAGGGGCAAATATATACGCCATAGAATACACATTTTGTAATTTTTCACACAAAAGTCAGGGTCTATTTGATCCGCTAAATATTGACCAATCTTTATCAAAACAGGCACGTTTATTTTTTAGCCCGATTCCTTTGTCCATGTAAAATTTCGCGACGTTCGGGCCATAATTGCGGCCTCTGGAGCGACCAGAAATACCCACAAAAATTAAGTATATGGTCCATTTCATACCCTAAATATAACCCGATCTTTACCAAAAACAATAGGGGTCTTCATTGGCCAGAACCCATCCTACATGCCAAATTTCGCGAAGATTGGTCAATAACTGTGGCCTGTAACGTGTTTACAAATTATAATGGACAGACGGACGGACGGACACCATGTCTAGATCGATTCAGCCAGTCAAGATATGACGATCGGTATACTTAAAGGTGGGTCTAGGACCAATATTTCGCGGCGTTACAAACTATTGGGGCTACACAAAGCTATAATAACCTGACAACATAGTTGTGTAGGGTATAATTAAAAACTAAAACGCTACCAATGATGCTATCAGCAGAAAATTACTGCCCCTAAAAATTAGTATTTTTTAAAGTAGATAAAAATACCATAGAATATTATTCTACTGCTTCAACAGGTATAATAAATATGGGATGCCTTCTACAGAGATTCCCTCTATATAAGACCTCATACAGATTTTCCTTCTATAGAATATCTCATAAAACTATTTCTTCTATAGAAAACCATATACAGGTCTCACACCTCTAAATAACCTTATACAGGCCTCCCAACTATAGAAGGCCTAGTTCCTATCTTATATCCATAGAAAACCTCATATAGGTATTTTATTTCTAGAAGACATGTAGGATTGCCATCTCAGACCCTATATGACATTTTCTACAAAGAATTCTTCATATAGTTCTTCTATCTTTTGAAGACCTCATAAAAAATTTTACCTTCAGAACGGTCTTTGAAAATGCTCTTTACCTTCTAAAGATGAGCTCGTAGAAGTCTTCAATCAAGTCATTAAACTTACAGAATGATCCTTTGCTGTACATAAATTTCTCTACCCATAAATCATGTCAAGAAAACCTTTAGAGACATGTACAAGGTACACCATCCACAGAACAGTTCCAAGTATACTATAGGGCAAATAAAAATCGTAGGATTTTCAAAAAAATATATATACATATATTTTTTTAAACCACGCCTTGTATGCAGAAAAAATATTTTTTAAACCCATCCACGCCTAATGTGGTCTTTGAAAAAAATATATAATTTTAAAACACCACGCCTTTTGCAGCCTTTGAAAAAAACATTTTTTTAAAAGAACTATTTGTATAGCTCGAGCATAAAAATCGTGGATTTTTTAAATCAACCCAGAAGAGAATAATTCCTATTGTAGGGCATCTCAAAATATGTGTTTATCATTCCTGGTATAAATATGTGTGCAACTAATACTTCAAAGGTACAAAAAAACTTCAGAGGGTAGATTGCTATCAACATATTTAATACTTATAGATGATAATACTACATTCCCCATTGATTCAGCCACAGTTGGCATTCCTCCTAACAAATTGTATTCCGCACATGTTTGCAAGTAGGCAAAGAAATATGAATTTTCCATTTCATTGCCAGCAAACAAAACCTAATGCACTTCTAACAAACAACAACAATAACAAAAACCAACAAAAAATAATTTTCCGATTTGTAGGTTATGATAAGAAAAAATAAAAATCACTAAACTAACAAAAACAACATGACAACAAAATATCAGATGAAATGTTACAAATTGTTATCCCCGCACTTTATTACATGATTTTTATACATCATCTGGGAATTGAAGAGATTTCATTACCGTTCAGTGGATAAGTTTCTCTGTTTTGTTGTTGTTTTCAAGGGTTTTCCGGTAACTTGTTGGTTACATTTTTCCGTTCTACCTTTGTTGTGGATTATTTCTGTTGTTACTGTTTTGCTTTGTATTTTGTTTTGTTGATGAATTTCACAGATTATCACAAGGATATTGATTTGAATTGCCATCGAAATGTTGTTTAAGTAGTCATATCACAAAAATTCCACTAAGGGTAGTTATGTTGGTCACAAGGAAAAAAGGTACTTTGGGTTTTGCGAATGATTTTGGTAATTTGAAAGATGTAGATCTGTATGAAATGTAAACTTGTTTGTTATATATTTTATCTGTTGTATAGAATCAAAAAATAGAATATACTAATGGATTGTCTCTGATAGTCTGTAGTAGTCAGATTGAATAGAAAGGGAAAACTGACATACGAAATGCTTAAAATAAAATATATACAAAATAAACTAGGTCACCAACCAAGTGAAGAAAGTTTTTGATCATTTGTATAAGAAAAGCTACGACTTGACATGTACCTTTTGCAGGACAAAATCACATTTATTTGAGGAAAATTAAAATAATATTATGTAATGCACGATTGTTTGTCCGCCTGTCTGTGAATGTAAAATTGCATACAAAGTACATGTCGCATTTACGATCCGAAAGCGATACAATTAAAAAAGCTCATTTATTTTGCCGATGTGTCGAGTTTGACATTTTATTCAGTTAGATAGATAGATCCGAAGTTTATCCGATTAAAACAAAGTTTACACAGCATATTGAAAATTGACAGCAAAAAATTGAAAATTTACTGTTTGAATGAATATTGTGAATGTCAATACTTCATGTGTTGCCAAAGTCAATTTCAATTTTTAATTTTTTGTTAGTTACGCCTTTTTGCATTTTAGCTAAATGATATAGACTTAGAATGACGCCTATTAAGATCATTCGCTTAAAATTTAGATATAGCATCAGTATACATTTTGCACCGATTTTTTAAATATGTTCGGATTTAGATATAACAAGTTAAAAAAGCGTAAAGTTCGGCCGGGCCGAACCTTATATGGAAGCTTTGCCTAAACGTGAACCGATATAGCCCAACATCGAACTTAACCTGCCAACCAGTGTTGCGAAAACTTTGTCACTAAAAAATGCTAGATTTTGTTTAAAAAAATGCTAGAAAGTGCTAAAAAATTTAAAAAAGTGCCAAATAAAAGTGCTAAAAAGTTTATAGAAGGAATTTCGCTTATAGCTAATCAAAAATCTGCATTTCTTAAAATTTGCTTGCAAAACCAGGAAATATTCACCTGATATCCTATTTATTCGTAATTAGAATAAACTTCTATGTCGATATAGCCATGTATATATAGCTCCTCGCAATATTGAAGACAGATCTTTGAAATTCTGAACAATGCTAATATTCCTAGGGTGGTATTGAAAATTGGATATATGTGTCCTTTTTAGGGTAGCCCCAACCGAATTAGCTATGATTTCATATATTGGATTTTCATTGGAAACAAGTAAAAAAGTGTCAGTCGATGTTGCCGACAAATATATACCCCCAGCCTATGGTTTGTGGAGGTCTTCGGAATTACACACAGATTTTATTATAAGCTTTATATAAGAAATATGCTTTTATCAAAGAGGTTTCAGATTTAATGTTGATAAAATTGTACAAACTACTGGGTTCAATCTTCGGAATTCATATAGGGTTGGTAGAGATAATATACCAATGCAATAATATTTCGCCTGATATTGCATTTATAAATGTTAAAAACTTGGACCATTCGTGGGGCAGGTACCAGAAGGAGTGGACCAATGGGTCCCATCTTCTTACTTGAACTAGGCTTCATGAAGATAATAAGTTATACGAAGTTTCGTTAAAATAGGATAGTCCGGTTGCGTGTTATTACAAAATTAATTTTTAGCACAATTTGACCATTTTGTGGGTGAGGTACCAGGAGGAGTATTCCAATGGGTACCATTTTTAAACTTGATCTAGGCTTAGTAGGGGTAATAGGTTGTACAAAGTTTGTTTCAGATCGGACATTCCATTAGCCTGATATTAGATTTAAAAATATTGACAATTTTGACCCTCTGTGGGGGAGGTACAAGAAGGAGTGGACCAATGGGTTCCATCTTCATACTTAATCTAATAGGTTGTACAAAGTTTTCTTTAAAATCGGATGGTCCGTTTGCATGTTATTATGAAATTAAGGAGTGGACCGATATTCACCATATTCGAACTTAAACTATGTTTGAAAGAAATATTAAATGCAAAGTTTAGGTGAATTCGATTATTCCCTTCGAGAGTTATCGTGCGCACCAGCCATCCAGACAGACGGACATGCGTAAATCGACTCAAAATTTTCTGAAACGGAAAGCGGTACCTCAATTATTCGGTGGTTTGGTGACTTTAGGCACATTATTCAACCAAGTGGTTTCAATTTGATTTTTGGGATTCTCATTAGACAGGAAGTCTCCATAGTCCCAATTTAGATTAGGCGAGTTTACTTGCGACAAGCCTTTGTTTGTAGGAGAGAAACCGAATTGCCTTGTATAGACGCATGAAGCAAGTTCAAAAGAGAACGATAAGAATTGCCGCAAGTAAACTCTAATCTAAATCAGGAGATACCAAGAATTATCAATATTGGGCTGTTTCGGGGTAGCCTCCAGAGAGCGGTAGGGGACGTTTTTAATAGAATTGAATTGATTTCAATATAACATTGCGCGTACAGGGTGGTGTTTAACATGGTGTTTATAACAAGTTCGGCGGGGTCGGGTTTTTTTACTTGTTTACAGATATACTGACACTTCTTTAACATTAAACATAAAGCTCATAGCGTGAAACATAACAAAAATTCTATGTAGAATCGAAAAACTCAATTTTTTGGTATAAAGCCAAATAGACGGAAAATTTTGAAAATATCAAGAAAAAATAAAAAATGCTAAAAAAGATGCTAGGTGCTAGATCTTTTTTTTTTGGTGCTAAACGAGTTTAAAAAGTGCTAAATCTAGCACTAAAAGTGCTAAATTGGCAACACTGCTGCCAACAGACAAAAGACGACTCTGTGTAAAATTTTGGCGATTTATCTCAATTCTTTTAGAGGCTTGAGTGATTACAACAGAGGGACAGACAGACATGGCAAAATCGTCATAGAATTTTATGTTGATCAGAATATATAGGGTCGGAAATGAAAAACGTATATATTACCGACCGATCTGACGTTTCCAACGTTTCTTCGATTCTGATGAAATTTTTTAAACCGTAACCGTAGTGGAATGACGTTTATCGGTTTTTTTTTAAATCGGCTGATTGAGACTCAATGGGGTGAGGGGTATTATTTGCATACTTTCCTCAATTTTGTTTAATTATACCCTTCACCACACTGTGGTACAAGGTATTATGTCTTTGTGCATATGTTTGTAACAGGCAAAAATAATCGAGATAGACCCATGGTTCTTTTTGGGAATATGCATAGAATCACTTTATAAGTCGATTTATGCATATCCGTCCGTCCTTCTGTCCGTCCATGTTAAATTGTAAACAAAGTACAGGTCGAATTCATGATCCGATGAAATTTGGCACAGGTCACTTATTTGGCCCAAGGACGAACCCTATTGTAATTCAAAAAAAATCGGTTCAGATTTAGATATAGCTCCCATATGTATTTTCATCCAATTTAAGGTAAATGGTGTACCAAAGTTTTTCGATTTGCACAAAATTTGGCATAGCGTACTGATTTAAGTCTAAAATGATGTGTGCAAAGTTTCGTGAAAATCGGTTCAGATTTAGATATAGCTCCCATTTATATATTCGTCCCATTTTAGGTAAATTGTGTTCCAAAGTCTCTACATATCTTTCGATTTGCACGAAATTTGGCATAGCGTACTGAATTAAGTCTAGAATGATGTTGCTAAGCTTCGTGAAAAGATCCATAGCTAGGCCGAATGACACAACGTACTGAAGTAATATAAATTAGTCTCTGGCAAGTCTCCCTGAAATAGGTTCAGATATAGATGTATAACAAAAACGCGGCGTCTGTTAGGATACATATGTAGAATATGCCCAAAGTGGTGAAGGGTATCATATAGTCGGCCCAGTCCGACTTTACTTCTTTACTTACTGGTTTTTAATTGGATGTAAATTTGGTATCTTCCTACAAAATATTATGATTATTGGTGCACTTTTTAGAGTAAGTATTAATTTTTAATATCTAGCAATTAAATTTCTGTACGTTTTGTCAATCGGCCTAAGTATGGACCTTTAGTGTACCATTTACTTAAAATGTGACGAAAATATATATAGAAGGTATATGTAAATCAATTTCAAGAAAACTTGACACACGAATGAACCTAATTCAGTACCCTATGCCAAATTTCATGCAAATCGAAAGATATATAGGCACTTTGCCTCAGATCGGGCGAAAAATATATAAATCTGTACCGATTTTCTCGAAACTTGGCACACATTATTCTGGACCCAATTTAGTACTCTATGCCAGATCGAAAGATATATAGGGTCTCTGGTGCACCATTTACCTTAAATCGGACGAACCTATATATGGGAGCTATATCTAAATCTGAACCGATTTTCTCGAAACTTGGCACACATCATTCTGGACCTAATTCAGTACTCTATGCCAAATTTCGTACAAATCGAATGATATATATAGGGACTGTGGTACACCATTTACCTTAAATCGAACGAAAATATATATGGGATCTATATGTAAATCTGAATCGATTTTTCCCAATTTCAATAGGGTTCGTCCCAGATGATGTTTAAATCTTTCCGTGACCGATATAGCCCGTTTTTGATAATGTCATTGAAATCAAGGTTCTATATATTTAATGATATATAATTTAATCATTAAGGATATATAAACTGTACAATAAATCAACAATTCAGTTTTTTCATCAGAAACATCAAAAATTCGTGGATTAGTATCAATATTAATGCTCTAAATTTTCATTAAAAAAAATAAATATTTCAAAATGTTGTGTTGTAGTTTCATCTTTATTTCCATCAAAATCACTTCAATACAATTTACAATAGTGGTCTTAGAACTAGGCGAATACAATTTAAAAAAAAATAATCTATTTAAATACAATAAATATACAATTCTTTGAACAAACATGACTAGCTTTTAGTTTACCTGATTGATTCTGTAACAAAAATTCGTATTGTATCAACATTGTTTTACTTTTTTTCATATTATCTTAAATAACTATAAAAATATTTTATAAAATAAAAATATATCAGTTTCTTAGTAGATTTTTATATAAATATATAGTAAATATATAGACTTAATAATAATTCACAAAAAATATATTTAAGGTACTTTTTGGTCTGTAAGTGAACAACCTTGTTTTGTTTGGTGTAAATAAAACAGAGAAACTATTATTGAGATCCATATAAGTTTATAAAAAAAATTTAAAAAATGTATTGAAAATAATGTTTAAATTTGAAGTGGGCAAACATTATTTTCAAAATTTTTTTGTTTAAAATTATGATTTAAAATGATGTCACTAATTTAAAATATTATATTTAAAATTGTTTATAAATTAGAGAGATCATTTTTTGGAAATGTTCACAGCAACTCCTGTAAATGATTTG
This sequence comes from Musca vetustissima, assembly GCF_032173495.1. Lineage (NCBI taxonomy): Eukaryota > Metazoa > Arthropoda > Insecta > Diptera > Muscidae > Musca > Musca vetustissima. Next base: position 22,657 of record NW_026882736.1, on the reverse strand, counting down.
ATATATAAATATATATTCAAATCAAAAAGAGAGTTGAATTAAATATTCTTGCTAATGAAAAATAGATTGGTTGCATATATATTTAAAAAAATCTTTTCTTTTCCGAATATATGCAACCGAGCCATTTTTAAATAAAAATTAATTGAACGAATTGTTTGATATCAGAATAAACGTTAAAATCTCATAAAATTAGTTTTTCTTTAAGAGGAATTTGAGATTACAAAAATAAATTTAATACAAAATATAAAATTCTTTAACTTCAAAATTCCAAGAAAAGAATTATTTTTCTATTGAAAAATAGTTTTCTTTTTGGACTTGAAACTATTCACGAATTTTATAAATTTTCGAAAAAAAATATTTTTTTAATTTGGATTCAAATTCCCCTCAAAATTCCGATATGAAGCAATCCGTAAAATATCTACAAACTCATTTGTACTTAACCTATCTTAAATGCTATATATCACGCCTATTTTTTCGGATGGTTTATAAAACCTGCTCTTTTTTCGAACTTCACAATTGCAAAATCATTTCGTTTAAAGGGCTAACAATTATCCCCATTTGAAGTCTTCTTGTGGGAGTTGTATTTCATTGTCCTTGCTATTACAACTTACCCAACTATGCCGTTGGAAATGCGGCATAACCCTTAGGTGGTCCCGAATTTATTACCTGTTCGCTGAAATCTTTCCATGGTGGCGTCTGATTGAAATAACTACTCGTTTGATGGAAATTCGTTGATTGCGGGGGATATGTTGCAGCTGTTGGACTTGCATTGATATGCTGTGAGTGGGCTGTGTCATAACCCGCATATCCTGTACAATTAATGTTGGATGCTGTAGCTGGAGGTGAGGGTGTTGCTTTATTCGTATTCAACTGAGCAGCTGCCTCAAAAGTATCCTTGAACAGATCATATTTTTGCTGGCAAAAATTGGGATCGGGTTTATGATCCGTTTGCGCATGCGCCTGATGCTGCTGTTGGGTATAGTGACGCATACTGCTCAAGAACTCGTGAGATGTAAAACCAGGTGCCGCCTGAGGAACTTCATTTGTACATGGTGGTGGTGGTGCTTGTGCCGGTACATGTTGCGGATTGTGATAATTTGCCGTTGGATATCCTGGCGGCGGTGGCCCCGCATTAAATCCCATTTGCTGATGCATGGGGTGCTGGGGCACACGACCATAACCCATAAAACCGGAACCCAGCATACCCCAAATACCCGGCTGGGGATTCACAAAGAGAGCATCAAATAGCTCCTTGTTGATGCGCTCTCCACTCAGAGTGAAATTCTGCAATTTCTCCAAGTCCAAATTGAGGGTGCCACCACTCTCAAGCACCTGCACCAGCGAGAAAATATAATTATAGGCAAAACGGAGAATTTCGATTTTTGTCAATTTCGTTTCTTCCGGCAGCTGTGGCAAGGTGACCCGTAAACGTTCCAGGGCATCGTTCAGCATATGCATGCGATTCCGTTCCCTATCATTGGCCTTGACACGACGGAACTTTTTTATGCGCATTATTTGGCTGGGACTGCGCGAACGTGTCATGCGATTCTGGCCGACGGCATATTTACGTTTCGGCCGTGGTTCAGTTGGTTTCTCATCACTGCTTTCACCGCTGCTGGCCCGTTTGGTGGGTGTTGATGTTTGCACGCCGAGCTGTGGTGAAAATTCCAAATCCTCGGGAGGGGCTTTACTGATGATGTGTTCGACGAGAGTTTTACCGCTACGTGTACTGTGATTACTGTTGCTATCGAAAAGGCCCGACATGCCCATGGGGAAATTCATGGGCATTGTTGGCATATAGCCACTACCGGATATATTCAAGGGCAATGTTGTATTCGCCGTTCCATTATAATCCGTTACATTGTCGAAATTAAGTTTACGCCGCTTACAATTCAACTCTGTTTCGAAACTTTTTTCATAACCACTGTCAAAGGAGGAATTATCGTCCTCTTCGAAATCGAACGAACGATCTTCGTAACCACTATAACACGACATTTTGTTAAGATTTTCTTTTTTCTTTCACTTTCTTAAGTCGTATAACGGTTTTTTCGTTTTTTTTCTTCCTTTTACGATTTTTTGATATTTATTTTCTGTTTATATTCCAATTCTGTTACTCCCGTTTTTGTTGTTGTTGTGACATTTTTTCGTGTGTGATGTTGTTATTCAGCTTGTTCTTGCTGTTGTTGCCCGTAACACTCGTTTGTACCAACTAAACGTAGATTACTCGCTGTCGTTAGATTTTATAGCGACCTTGCCTTGCGTAAATCACTTGACCAACCCCCAAAATATTGGTAGTGGTCGTGACGAGGGCGCCATTTCAAATCCTCTCGCCCTTATATGCCGATTGTTGTTCGTGTTCTCATTTAAGGGTTGAGCGTTTACTCAACTGGAACTATAATCTCTGCACTCATCCACTGGCGACGAACCAATCGGAAGCAATGCTCTATGCCGGGTGAAAACGATCAAAGCGTTTTATTTCTTCCCTTCCAATTAGACGAGACTGGTATTAGAACACTCTCGCGGAGAGCTTTAGCAATGTCGCCCTGAGGCTTATAATTATTATCATCGTCATCATCAACAACGTCACAATCATTGCTGGTGTACTTTTTATTAACTCCCTTATCTCGCAATGCAGAGAAGAATGGTGGGTGATTATTTTTTGTTGGTCGCTTTCCTGCTAGCCATGTCAAGTTTAGTGATTTCCTTATTTGTTTTTGTTTTCATTTTTTTCTGGTATATGGCTCTGGCCTTTTAGCTCGTTCATCATACGGACTTATTGTTCAAAAAGTCCGCTAAGCTTGCTGAACATCCTCTTATCAAGCATCCATCCCCTTACACTTTTACATCTACATGAACTTCTATTTTTTGTTCTTGTCTGACAAGAGCCTGCTATCATTTAACCACAAAATTGCATCTTTATTTTTTTATTGTTATCCTGAATTGGCCTGGCCCGCTTACACAATGGCCTTCTGTTGCGCTTCTTGGGGGCAATATGTCGTTGGGCTAATATATCTGTATGTATGTCTGTATACCGCAAACATTTGTTAACATTTAACACAAAAGAATTGATTTCATTCGGCCAGAACCTGTTGAAAGTTGTGCGGAACAGGACAAGAACACAAAAATTCGAACATTTGTTTAAACTTTACTGCCAACCTGTATGTGTTTACATTAAATTGCAATTTACCAGAAGTGCAGTGAAGTGTATCATCATTATGTGGACATTCAAACAATGTAATTATTTTGGGGCAGATAGGAATTTAAAGAAAAATTAATCAGGACCGCAAAATATCTGTAGACGCCTCTGCGTGTAAGACTGACAGGTATTTTGTCAGATTTTTCAACCGAAGAGATTTAATTTGGCATTCCATATTTCTGGAGGGTATGAAACATCTTCGCTGATTTATTTTTGTTTAGACATAACCCCCATATAAAGGATTCACTCCATTTTATATTCTCTATTTTTTCTTCTTATATCGACTTGCTGAATCGACCTGTGTAAATAAAGTACAAGTAATATTTATGGACCAATACACGTTAATTTTTATATGAACTATAGCACTTTATTTAACATGCTTCGGAATGTCCGATTTGGACCAAATATGCCCCGTTTTGTTGTATGATTTGTTGCCATTTTAAAGGGTAACGCTTTATTTGCAAACAATTCTAGATACGAATTTTTATCATTAAAAAAATTTGCAATTAAAGAAAATATAAAAGATGATAGTGCCAAGTCCAGACTGTATGGCGTATGCATTTAAACTTCCCAACCAAGCTCCCGAAGTTTCTGGCGAGTCACTGCAGATGTGAGTTGTTCTAGTGGAAAACGACACCTCTCCTGTTGGCCAATTCTGGCTGTTTCTGGCCAATTGCTATCTTCAAACGGTACAGTTATCAACAGCAGTGATCAGAATTTAACGTTTGGCCATATGGAAGGAACTCATAATAAATAACGCATAGCAGAACATTCTTGACCGTTAGTCCTGGTTTCTAGCTCCTAGGCGATGTTAATATTTAGGGAATCAAGGGGACCAAAAACTGTATTTTTGTCTGGCTGCTATAGAGTTCACAATAATGAGTTGAACCTCACGAAATGTCACACTAAGAAGGTCATCTGGCCAAGGAAAAAGCAATTTTGGTGATAATATCCTATGGTGATAATTTTTTGCGAGTAGAGTATATATTAAATTGGTCATTCCGTTAGTAATACCATGAAATATTCACCGAGAATCGTGAAGAATATATATATATATATATAGATTTGTGTAGCTCCAAGAGTTTCTAATGCCGCGAAATATTGATCCTAGACCCACCTGCAAGTATACCGGTCATATCTCGACTAGCTGAGTCGATCTAGGCATGTGTGTCCGTCCGTTCGTTCGTCTGTCCATTATAATTTGTAAACACGATACAGGCAACAGTTTTGGACCAATCTTCACGAAAGTTTGTGTTTGTTAAATATCGGTTAATATTTAGAGGATGAAATGGACCAAAAACTGTATTTTTGTCTGATTTTCTGGTTCGCATGGTCCACATTACATGGCGAATGGGATCGGGCCAAAGAATAAGCATGCTTGTTTTCATAAAGATCGGTCAATATTTAGCGATTCAAATGGACCCGGACTTTTGTGTGAAAAATTACATAATTTGTATTCTATGGCGTATATATTTACCCCTGAGAGATATAGACCCGAGAAGTTGATAGTATATTCAAGAGGGCTATTTGACCTTTAAATTGATACCAATTATGTTGTCTTATGTACTCGAATGGAGTTCCACGTAAATATTTACAGGTGCTTACGTATTCATATGTTATTAAGTAACCCATTTCCAAACTAGAGGACGGATAAATAGCGCTGATCGCTTTGAAATTTTCTATGAGGGTCCAAGTATGGTCAAGGACATCGTCTATAATTTTCGGTGATGATCAGATAATAATATTGGGATGAATTCGACCGAAAACTTTTTTGTGTTGTTTCGAGTCGATTTATAGCCACAATTGAAAGCCAAACATTGAATATTAGTGCAAATATCGAGAAAAATTGCCCAAGCTAAGAATACAGAACCACATAAATAAATATATATATATATATATATACTAAAAAATCCTATAATGTTCGTTTTTCTAACATGTTATTTAGGTTCCTCCTTGGGTGGAAAATTTTTATACCAAATGTTATAAATATCGGTATTTTTGGGCATACCCACCTTATAAGATTCAAGTACTTTTAAAGACCTTGGTGTATTTTCTAACCGAAGAGGATCAACACTTTCTTTTTGCATGCTCAAGGTACTATTCCCGTTAACTAAACTGAGTGTCAGAATTTGTTTTTTTTTATGCCAGAAATTTACCGTGGCATAGTCACCCTATATAAAAGCCCCTATCGATTTTAGTTATTTTGAATGTCAACCTAATGGTTGAGGGGATAAAAAGTTCAGCCTGGACCACACTGAGGACTTTTGATGCTCTCAGCTCATCGAAATATTGTTTTTAGGTTCAATGGTCTGTTGGTGAGAACGATGACTCTCGAAGGGAATAACCGATTTCATGCTCACTTAACATTTCTTCCAAACTTAGTTCAAACTTTAGTACATTTACATGTTATTTACATTATACTCGATTTCATACATGTAGTTTTAATTTGAAGTTCTTCATCATCGAATTCGATCTCAATTTTGAACATATATTACTGTCAAAAGTTTAAACAAAATGCATCAGACAATCAGGAAATGGATCGAATAACCATATTCAGACCACATCCAAAATTTAGATATAGTCTGAAAATACATGAGGTTTAAAGTGGTTACACCCTCTGTAGTTGTGAAGCTAGAAACTATTTTTTTTTTTTTTTTTTTTTTGATGATATAGAATTTTTATAATACATTTCATAATAATACATAAGAAACCAAAAACTTTTCCTTTCTAAAAACAACATCTTCAAAAATATTTTTCTATTTGCAAAAAATTCCCAGGGGTTATAGTTTTTTAGACTTTGTCATAAAGTAAACTTCTTAATATCAATTTAAAAATATAAACACCTAATACACTTAACAAAAACTATATATCTGTTAAAAAAAAAAAAAAAACAAAAAACTTCTTTATTGGACACACGTGACACATAACCACTTTTATTATCCTCCTCCTTCCTAAATCGTTTAACAACATAATTTGTGGTCAAAGAACCCACTACTAACCAACTGTTCGAATAATTTGCTATTGCTACTCGCAACTGGTTATGAATAATCAAAATACCAAATTCAAGTGTGGGCACACGAAAGGACTTCTGAATATCTACGATATGTTATGAAAAGTGTTAACACGCTTAGCTATCACTTACCGCCAGGGAGTGACAACACAAGAGCATTGCGCCATGCACGTGACTCTCAACCAAGTGATAGTGTGGGGGGTGGTTGGTCGGTCGCTTTGGCTTTTGTTTAACCGCTAATTTTTTCTCCGACGTGTGCCGGTGTTTAGCCTAGTAAAACACTTCCGAACGGTATCATCAAGACAATAACATTTGAAGTGGCAACCGCCGACTACTGCAGTTATGCCTTTTGATCGTGTAATTAAGTTATTATGATATGTTTGAATAATTTTCCAGTTGGCGCCTTGCGGATGACACGTGTGATAATTGTGTTTGTTGTCACATCTGTTGTCGCTTCCCACTTCATAATTGTCGAACAATCATAATTGAGTGAGAAATCTCTCTGTGACACATATCTATCAAATTCGAATTCTTTACTTTTTTTACAGGGTTTGTTATTCTTACTTTTTTATTGAAGTCTGCATTTTGAAAGTACAAGTATCAAGGATCAATGAAAATAACCTCTCTCAAGAGCATTTTAATTGTCACGGAAAATAAGTTCATTTTTTTAAATATGAAAACCCAAAGAAAAAATCTGTTATGTTGTGTGAGAAACTAATTTTATGGGGAAATGTATTCGATAAAAATATTATTGTGGGAAAATTATTTCTGTTAATTTAGAATATTTTTAAGTAAGATTTTTAATGGCCTATGCTCGCTAGGGCCGGACATAGGCTAGTATTCGATAAAAATATTATTGTGGGAAAATTATTTCTGTTAATTTAGATTATTTTTAAGTAAGATTTTTACTAACCTATGTTCGCTTGGGCCGAACTTTTTGTACCATCAACGATTAGAAGCAGATTCAGATTAAAAGGTGATGTTTTATTTTAGGCAAAACTGGTTAAACAACTCACGAAAGTTTCATGTTTTATTTCACTGTTGAAAATCACAACATTCAAAACATGAATTCTAATTTTGTATAATTTTTTATTAATTCTAATTTTTGATTAATGAGCTCTTGGCAAGTTGGCCGAAGATCCACTTTAGTATGAGTATGCGAAAATTGCACAAAGCGAATGGACGTTTGGAGGCATGGACCGCACTATCGATGCATTTCTCTGAATTTTATGTGTTTTTTTTTTTGTATTTTTCTGAAAACAATCCTATATCTCTTAAAAAATCATCCTTTACTTAACATCCATTAGAACTTTTATTTTTGGTAGGAAGATTTGAATACCAAAGAGAATCTTAACCCTTTGTGCCCCGAATTTTTTCCCGCAATCTTAGAACAAATTTCTTTTCACGGATTTAAAGCAACTATCCTAAAAATGATATGCACAAAATTTTACATCGCTATACCCTTGCATTTGGGATATACAGTACATTCTTTCGAAAAAATTGAAGTCCAATATCAAGAAAACCAAATGCAAAATCGACAGAAGAATTATTGTAAATTATTCTCTTTATTCATTTTTACAAGAATAAAAATAATTCTGATGACAGAATTCATACAATTTGAATACGAAGCGATTTAAATAATTTGGATTGTATACACAAATTAGTACTGAACACCAATTTACCCTCTTCCCTATGTTGAAAAGCTCATAACTTTACCAAAATTTTGAATTATTTTTATTTTTCTTTTGATATATGTCGTCCATAATCAGGTCTTAACATATGAAATCCAAATAATACATATCTACTAGCTGCATATTAAGGGGACCCCCTCATTCTCGGGGTCAAAATTTTTGTTGACTTAATTCCAATCTACACTAATTCAAGAATGTTCCTACAAAATTTCAAGTAAAAATCTCAAGAACTCTTGAAGATATAGCCGATTTATTGTGTCAGCATCAAGTGACGGCTGAAGGGCTTCTCAAACTTTAAACGCGTTTTTCTCTAAACATTTTTTTGCGAATGGCGGGCACGATAACTCAAAAACTAATAACCCAATCGATTTCAAATTTTTACACGTTTCTCTGTGACTGTATAGCTATCGTATGAACTAGGATAAAGCCAATCGGTGAAGATTTAAATAATCTATAAAACTTAAATATAAGCTATAAAACATGTTGTTGTTTGTGGGCAACATTGGGCCACAAAGGGTTAAATATCCAAAATCCCTAAAATACCAAAGATTGGACATGATACCCCGAATATTTCGTCAATATTGAGGATCCAAATTTTTACATTACATCCAAATTGTGTTAAAACCAAAACTTTTCATAATACCGAAATTTTGAAGGTGCCCTAGACTAAAAAGTGACCCATGATATTTGGATAATATCAAATGAGAACCAAAAAAATTACAGCCAAATATTATTAGGTACCGATATAGTAGGAATATATGTGCAAATTTTCACAGCTCTGTCTTATATATCGTGATTATTATTACAGACGGACATTTTAATAACACTCCACCTTATACTGGAGGTTATGACAAGGGAGTTGTCGAAAGGGTAAAATGCTTGTTCTAGATCTGTGGATTGGTGAGAGATACTCCAAATATGCTAGGAGTACCCCCATATAAAATAGAAAATAATTAAAACTGACCAGTCCGACATTTTAATAGCTTCCATCATGGGGTGTACTTTCAAATTGTCTGGCAGTTGAAAGTTTTCTTATCCTGTAAGAAAGCGAAATAGTAAAGTATTTATGACGATATGTGAACACATGGATTTATTTTTACCTTCTCAGCGAAATGATATATTTCCATCGCTTCGATGAAGATATGTGCATGGGATCCAAAACGTAATATAATACGGACGCTTTATATGGAGTTTATATGAAAATATGTACCTATGTATATTGAAATAATAAATATGTTTAGCCATGTCCAGCCTATGGAAAATTCGGTAATAACTTAAAAATACCCAAAAATGGATATTTCGAGTCATGGACCGATATATCCAACATCCTAGTATGAGTATCAATTTATGTGGACAATTACAAAGTTATGTCTTAAATATGGAAAGCTCATTCTATTCAAAAGACATGGGTAAATTAGGATACGAGGGTTTAGAAACGTAAAAGTGGCATGCTTCCAAAATATTTTGTTATACCCTCCACTATAATGTGGAGTGTATATTCAATTTGTCATTCCGTTTGCAACACTTCGAAATACTCACACAAGACCCCACAGAATTCTGTTATTGATCAGAATAAAATTCTATGTAGCTTTATGCGTGTCTGTCTGTCCGTCTGTTGAAATCACGATAGAGATCTCAATATTTAGGATAGAGATGTGAAATTTTGCACAGACATTGCCCAAGTTGTAGGATAGCCCCATACAAAGGTAGCTTCAATAATCGGTCATTTGCGGATTTTTGACATGTGTATTCTCATTGGGTGCCCAATCTCAGTACCAAAAATAATTAATATTTGCCCAAGTTTCAGGTTAACCCCCATATTATTTTTTGTGATTTTGGGCACGTTTCTCAAACGAATTGGCTGTAATTTGTACATTCTTGTACTAAAAATTATTAATATTGACCCGAATTTATCCTAGGTCTTTAGGCATACAAAATTGTCTTGTTCCACTTCGAATAGACCGTCCTACTTTTCCAAAATTTATTTGCACCCATCGACACCTTGTCGAGAACAAACCAAAAAAATCAATAAAGCCAATAATTCTGTGAGGGAGTTTATATTATGCAATTATATATGGTATGTTCCCGTACTGCAAGAATCTACTATTTTTTACACAGATAATACTTTTTTCCTTTATGATATCGAAGAAAATAGTAATATCGAGTAGATTCTTGCTGTACGGGAACAGACCAATAATTTTTATATTGTTAGCTTTTTGGAATTTTTTGATACCTGAATTTTTTGGAAATAGTCCTATTATTTCCATAATTCAATAGGAATTGTCGATGATGAACGATAAGGGAACATAAATTGGAAATGTAACACGTCATCATTTTTGACATATTCTAAAAAATTACTAAGAGTACCTTGTAATTTCCGAAACACAAAATTATACACAAGTGGGGCCTGTTCGTTCCGGATATATAAACATTAATCTTATTTCCTTCATAGCTCCATACGTATTCTCAATTGATTACTCCTAACTAAACAACATCTAAATAATAATTGAATTGTTGTTACAACCAAAGAATCAATTTCACAACTAACACGACAAACATGTGCAGAACAAATTCGACTTGACCACCTAACCGACAAACAAAAATATCGGAATCAAGAAATCTCTGCCATAACTGATGTGTTTGTTGGTGTAAAGGGCAAGAACAGAAACAACAACAACACCACCGGCAAAACAATAAGTAAACAACCAAATCAAATTCCAGGTGCAGCCAAAATCCCATAAAAACTGCAGGCAGCCAAGCTGACTGGCAGACTCACTGACTGACGAGCGAGCAGTCCTTAATAACACGCTCTTACACCAAACCAAAAACGAAATCGAAAACGAAAACTAGTGCTAGGACTTAATGACTGAGGACAACGACGAACGACTGGTGGTAATACTAAAATACAAAATAATGCCAAATGGGGGTGAAAAATGCAAACGGAAAAATAGGAGGGAGGGCAACTGAAATAAAGGACGACTTCGAATGCAGAAACGGGAATAAAATCACATTTCATATGTGAAATACTCGTAAACTAACAATAATGAAGTGAAATATCAAATTTCAACATTTCTTTTCATTTCTGACAAGAAGTCGATTCGACAGGATGACGATGGAAATAATAGCAACAACAACGATATAAACTACAATTGTAGGGATGCCGATGTGGATCGAAATGTAGAAAATTTTGAAAATTCATTATCTTCTATACTAATAAAAGAGTAAAGTGATTGACTGACTGATTTAACGATTCATCAACGCCCAGACGAAACGGCTTAAGCTAGAATCTTGAAATTTTGGGTGAGGGTCACTCTTGGTCCAAATGTGACAGATAAGACTAGGTTTTTGGAAATTCGTACCAGAACGGTACGAAAAGTACTAAATGTGATACCATTTGTATTTGGCGAACCGGTGGAGCTAGAACTCTAAAATTTGGTTTGGTGATCGTTGATGGAGTGTAGAATAGATGTACCAAAGGGTTTTTGGAAATTCATACTATAACTATCCGAAAAGTACAAAAATGTACGAAATTTTGTACAATTCTGTAGCATGTGAACGGATAGCGTTAAAAACTTGAAATTTGGAGTGTGAATTAAGGGAACCCCCCCCCCCCCCCCATTCTCGATTTGAATTTTTTAAGATTTTCAATGGGCTGGTAAATCAATACCAATGCTTGTTAAGGTTTGTAACTTTGCACATATATAATTGAAGATTTAAAAAAGAAGAAAAATAATTTACAAAAAATTTTTGTTATTGTTTTGTTGTTGTTTTTTGTAATTAAAGAAAAGTCCTTATTTTTGATGGCGGGCATGATAACTCCTCACTGGAACATCGGAATCCGAAAATTCCAACGGTGTTAGAAAGAGTACATGTCTGGCTCTCGTATGAACTAGGATTATTGACTTCGCTCTAAAATTAACAAAATGGTGGAAATTGAAAAAATATTTTTGGAAAATCGCCGATTTTTGGCCAAAAACCAAATTAAAAAACCAGTAAGGAAAGTTGTAAAGTCGGACGGGACCGACTATATGATACCCTTCACCACTATGGGTATATTAAACAGGACTATTAGCATGAACTTGAATGAAATAAAATATGTGATATTTATCTAAATGTGAATCTACGTAGATCTATCCATAAAGTATGTAAATCGACTTCAAACAAATATAAATAGGATACGTTATACTAATTTCAGAACGTTTTGTTTCTATTGGTTCCTTCGTGCGTCAATTACTTAAAATCAATCTATAATAAAAGGGAGCTATACCTAAATGTGGACCGATTTTCACGAAACAACGCAGACATCAATCTAGGCTCAATTCAGTACGTTATGCCAAATTTCGTGCAAATCGAAAGATATATAGGGACTTTGGGGTACCATTTACATAAAATCGGACGAAACTATATATGGGAGCTATATCTAAATCTGGACCGATTTTCACGAAACTTTACATACATCATTCTAGACCTAAATGATTAGGCTGTACCAAATTTCGTGCAAATCTAAAGATATATAGGGACTTTGGGGCACCATTTACATGAAATCGGACGAAACTATAAGTGGGAGCTATATAGAAATCTGGACTGATTTTCATAAAACTTGGCAGACATCCTTCTAGGCTCACTTAAGTACGTTATGCCAAATTTCGTGCAAATCGAAAGATATATAGGGACTTTGGGGTACCATTTACATGAAATCGGACGAAACTATATATGGGAGCTATATCTAAATCTGGCCGATTTCCACGAAACTTTACATACATCATTCTAGACCTAAATGAATAGGCTGTTCCAAATTTCGTGCAAATCGAAAGATATATAGGGACTTTGGGGCACCATTTACATGAAATCGGACGAAACTATATGGGAGATATATCTAAATCAGGACCGATTTTCATGAAACTTGGCAGACATCATTCTAGACTCAATTCAATACGTTATGCCAAATTTCGTGCAAATCGAAAGATATATAGGGACTTTGGGGCACCATTTACATGAAATCGGACGAAACTATATATGGGAGCTATATCTAAATCTGGACCGATTTTCACGAAACTTTGCAGACATCATTCTAGACCTAAATGATAAGGCTGTACCAAATTTCGTGCAAATCGGAAGATATATGGGGACTTTGGGGCACCATTTACATGAAATCAGACGCAACTATATATTGGAGATATATCTAAATCAGGACCGATTTTCATGAAACTTGGCAGACATCATTCTAGGCTCGATTCAGTACGTTATGCCAAATTTCGTGGAAATCGAATGATATATAGGGACTTTGGGGCACCATTTACATGAAATCGGACGAAACTATATATGGGAGCTATATCTAAATCTGGACCGATTTTCTCTAAACTTGGCAGAAATCACTCTAGGCTTAATTCAGTACGTCATGCCAAATTTCGTGCAAATCAAAAGATATATAGGGACTTTGGGGCACCATTTACATGAAATCGGACGAAACTATATATGGGAGCTATATCTAAATCTGGACCGATTTTCTCGAAACTTGGCAGACATCACTCTAGGCTTAATTCAGTACGTTATGCCAAATTTCGTGCAAATCAAAAGATATATAGGGACTTTGGGGCACCATTTACCTGAAATCGGACGAAACTATATATGGGAGCTATATCTAAATCTGGACCGATTTTCACGAAACTTGGCAGACATCATTATAGGCCTAAATGATTAGCATGTACCAAATTTCGTGCAAATCGAAAGATATATAGGGACCGTTTACATTAAATCGGTTAAATATATATATATGGGAGCTATATCTAAATCTGAACCGATTTTTCCCAATTTCAATAAGGTTCGTCCTTGGGCCGATTAAGAGACCTATGCCAAATTTCATCCAATTCGGATCATAAATGCGACCTGTACTTTGTTTACAATTTAACATGGACAGACAGACAGACGGACGGACGGACGGACATGCATAAATCGACTTAGAATGTGATTCTATGCATATTCTCAAAAGGAACCATGGGTCTATCTCGATTATTTTTGCCTGTTACAAACATATGCACAAAGACATAATACCCTGTACCACAGTGTGGTGAAGGGTATAATAAGGAAGATCTTCACCGATTGGCTTTATCCTAGTTCATACGAGAGCTATACACTCCCAGAGAAACGATGCAAAATTTGGAATTACTTGAAATTTTGTAGAGACGTTCTTGAATTAGTGTAGAATCGAATTAAATCAAACAATTTTTTGACCCCGAGAATGGGGGGGTCCCCTTAAGGTTGAGAAGTAGGCTCCATTTAAGGAGATGGTTTGGAAAGCGTGTACTCATGTGTACGAAAAGTATTATATGGTACTATATTTGGTACAAATTCAATTTGAAGATACAAATCGAGCTGGAATCCTGGAATTTGAAATTAAATTGTAGGTTGGGGATATGAACGTAATTTTGGAAATTTGTTACTTATGTGTGCGAAAAGTACTAAATCGTACTATAATGGGTACAGTTTGGATTTGGGTGATCCTATAGAGCGGGAACAATGAGTCAAGATCACTGTAGGGGTGTGGGATTGGGGATCAGGATTCAGTTTAAGAAAATAATACTTATGTGTACTAAATGGTACTAAATTTGGTACAATTTGAATTTTAGGAGAACCAATAGAGCTAGAATCATGAAATTTGGAGTCAAGATCGCTGTTGAGGTGTAAGATTGAGATATGTAGGAAGCTTTTGAAATGTGTACTATTGTATACTAAATTTGGTACAATTTGAATTGTGAGTGAACCGATAGAGTTGGAATCCTTAAACATGGATTTGGGATCATTGTGGGGGTGCAGGATTGGGGTATGTAGGAAGTTTTCGAAATTTGTACTAGGTGTACTACATTTGGTACAATATAAATTGTTGGTGAAGCAATAGAGTTTAAATCCTCAAATTTTGATTTAGGATCACTGTGGAGGTGTAGGATTGGGGTATGTAGGAGGATTTGGAAATTGGTACTACTATGTACTAAATTTAGTACAATTTGAATTGTGGGTCAACCGATAATGTTGGAATCCTGAAACCTGGATTTAGGATAACTGTGGGAGTGTAGTTTTGGAGTTGGAAATAAGTATAACTGTGTACTAAATTTGGTACAATTTGAATTGTGGGTGAACCGATAGAGTTGGAATCCTGAAATTTTAATTTAGGATCACTGTGGAGGTGTAGAATTGGGGTATGTAGGAAGTTGTGGAAATTCGTACTACTGTGTACTAAATTTGGTACAATTTTAATTGTGAGTGAAACGATAGAGTTGGAAATTCGTACTACTGTGTACTAAATTTGGTACAATTTGTATTGTGGGTGAACCGATAGAGTTTGAATCCTAAAACATGGATTTAGGATCACTGTGGGGGTGTAGGATCTAGGTATGAAGGAAGATTTATTGGATGGTTGAGGAGGGTACTTGTGGAAATAATGTGTGCTAAAGGAATTAAATTTGGTCAAATTTGGACTTGGATGAACCTTTAGAGCTCGAATCATGAAATTTGGTACTAAATGATACTCAAATTTAATTTATGGTCGATATTAAAATTAAATTAAAATAATATAATAAAATAATATGTTAATACATGTTTAAGTATTTCCTACATTCGCTAACGAAGTTGCGGGCATATGCTAGTTATTAATTAAAGAATAGAGACCATGGGTCTTTATAAAGACCAACTGATCTGTATAGAGACCACAGGTTTTTATAGATAAAGCAGGTATTTACAAAGACCAATTGATTTGTATATAGACCACTAGTCTTTATAAAGTCCTGTATGGGACCACCGGTCTTTATAAAGAACAAATTGGTCTTTATAAAGACCATTGGTTCCAATAGCTGGCTTCATCCCCATTAAAAAATATATGTCCGTAATTAGGTTAAAAAATCCTACCTCTATAAATATTAAGAAAATGTTTGTTGTTGTTACTTGAGTTGTTCCCAGGTTTGTCCTTTCTAAGGAATGCTTGTTTAAAATTGAATCTCTATGTCCTTATGTTATAAATACAAACACACAATGTTACGTCATATTTTTCCTATTTGGAATCCCTAACACACAGTTCCTCAGCAAAACCAAAAAACACACCAGTAAGGGTAACTACTAACGCTCTTCATGTAATAAAACAAACATAAGGAGCGCTACGAATTCAATTTGATGTGCCTTGTTAGAATGCAATTAGCTCGAAGGCAAATTTCCCGAATCATAGAACAATGGACGAAAGGACGGACAGACAGACGGCCGGTGAGCAAATGGAAATTATCCTGTGTGCATAGAACACACAAACCCAATACAGGGATGTGAGTGAGTGTGGATTTTATTTATTGAATAATTACTCTAATGAATAAATTATTTGCTTTCAATTTTGGAGTAAAGAAATTCTGGTTTTACGTATTTCGCCTCAAGATATTTGCAGTGTTTTTTTTTTCGAAGAAGGTCCATAATTGAATTTAAGCAAATATACAGCATTAAAATAAACTAAAAATTGTAAACAGAAGTTTGTTGACAGTAAGGGACATCAATGTTGGCATAGAAAATGTGTTTTTGATTCGATGTTGGAATGTATTGAATTATTTCCAAATAGTCAGATAGAACATTCAATGAAATGGAACATAGCTCACATTATTCTGAACTTAATTGGGTCGCGTCCATGGTACATTGAAGCGGAAGTTAGTTTTTATGGGAGCTATATCTACGTTCTCGTATAGATTAAAATTTCCTACTTTAAGACTGTTCTAAAGTGAACAAGTAAGCACTTCGTTAAGTTTGACTGGACCGGACTTTTTTATACCCTCCAACACGTGGGCGCATTTAAAAATTCCGATTGGGACATTTATATGGGGACAATGTTGTGACATTATGTCATAATAGTAGGTTGTTTATGCTCCGAAAACACTCTAGTTAAAAAAAAATTAAATGCGATTTTTTTCTTTTATTTTGTATCTACCATGAATCCGATATGTCAAATTAGAACCACTTTCTTGACAAAAATCGGTTAAAATGTATTAATACCGACAAAGAAGTGGAACTTTTATGAGGGGTTGTACCAAGACTTGGACCCATATATACATCGCACAAATGTGTATATATGTAGGTTAGGTTTGGGGATGTGCAGTCACTAACTGTGACGGTAAGACTCGGCTGACAGAGTCGGTCAAATAGATCTTGACGTTATGCCAAAATTCATTTGCTTTTCAAAGAACGTCTCAAAATTGCGGAAATTGTGACATTTTGACATTTCATTACCCATTAAGTCGCATTGTCCTGGTACGCAGCCGCTAGCTGTTAGTAAGTGTTTCGCAAAGATTTCAGCTTGAAAAACACTACAGTTGCTATCCAACTTATAGGTAAGCTCAAGGCCTGGACTTTCACAGTAGACGGCCGACCCTGTACATTTTTCCATCTTGAATCCGTCTGAATAAAAAACCAGACCGTCCAGAGGATGGTTACTACGGTTCTAGTCGTCTCTACTAGGGACAACGACGTCTACATCGTCGAATCTCAGGACGGGTGACCTGTACCTTCTTCCATCTTGGATCCGTTTGTATAAAAAGCCACACCGTCCAGAGGAGGGTGGTTACTACGGTTTTAGTCTCTACTAGGGATAACGACATCTACATCGTCGAATCTTAGGACGGGTGATATATAGTCGCTTAGTTGTCTGCGTTAGCTCAATGTGATACGTTTAGGATACAACCATGCCAATAGGCACAATTTTGCCAAAGACATTGCCTTAGGGCACTAAGTACTGCTTGACACTTTATGCTGAGACCCAGAGGCATTAAGTTCAGCATTGCGTTCAGAGCTGCTTGGGAAGTGCTCCTCGCGGATCCAGTTATGAGAATCGAGGCTACCCTTTGTACCTTGTCTAATTTGCTGGATGTCAAATTTGGCATATGGAGTGCCACTGCACCTTTTTCACATGTTATTTAAAACATATCAAATGTAATTCGAGAATTCCATTTGTAATTCACAACAAACAATTTGTAATTCGAGAATTCCATTTGCAATTCCTAACACATCAGTTGTAATTCGAGAATTTCATTTGTAATTAATATAATACTTTTCGAAATTCATAGAATTCCATTTGAAATTCATAAACTTCCATTTGAAATTCCAAGTATTGCATTTGAAATTCATAAAATTCCATTTGATATTAATAAAATCCATTTGAAATTTAAATAATTCCACTTGAAATTCTTAACATTTCATTTGAAATACATAACATTTCATTTGTTTTTCATAACATTTAATTTTAAATTCGAAAATTATTAATGGTAACACACAAGGAATGTGTATGAATTTGAAATGAATTGTTACGAATTACAACTGAAATATTCTGAATTACAAGTGAAATATTATAAATTTCAAGTTGAATACTTCTTTGAATTTCAAATGAAACTCTACAAATTTCAAATGGAAATATAACAATTACAAATGAAATGTTTTAAAATTACAAATGAATTTTTTTAAATTTCATATGAAAAGTTTAAAATTACAAATGAAATGTTGTGAATTACCAATTACATACTCGAATTACAAGTGAAATGTTATGAATTGCAAATTAAGTTCTCGAATTACAAATGAAATTCTCGAATTGTAATTGAAATGTTTTGAATAACATTTGAAAAAGGTGTAGACAACAAATCTATAAGAGAGGATGAGCCTTACCATCGTAATTGACAGTCCAGGATTATGCCAAGGTATTTTGCTTCGGGCAAGAGCTCATGTACCCCATACAATGTTGGTGTATCAAGACACCGAGATTACGCTTCATAGTAAACATTACCTGTTTTGTCTTCGTTGGATTAACTACAAGTCCGTTAGCCTTGTCCCAACGTGACAGCGTCTATAAGTCTCTTTGCATAAGCTCCGAAATGGCTGAGAGAAATTTACCGGAAATCAATTGCACTACATCGTCCGCATAGGCAACGACTTTGAATCCTTACATTTCTAGCTACATCAATATATTGTTGATTAATAATAGCCACAGCAGCGGTGAGAGCTCTCCACCCTGAGAAATGACTATAGTTACTTTTTTCCTGACTTTTGCCTCCCCAACTTTTGAATTTATAATTCTGCTTTTAAGAACTTTATCTATCTAAAATGTTAGGGTTTCAGGTAGGCTAACTTTTTTAAGTGAGTGTTTAAAGGACTCAAGTTATACATTGTTGACGGCACCTTCCATATCTAAAAAATGCGGACAACGTAATGTTAGAATTTTCCATATTCCTCTCAATATAACCTACAACCTCGTGCAGTGCAGATTCCATGGATTTGCCTTCAATATAGGCTGGCTGCTTGCCTATATTAAATACGCGGAATCTGCACTGCACGAGTTGGTAGGTTGCTTAGAGATGTGATGTCTACATGACTCCTAATCTCCAGGCCGATCGGCCTTTCGAGAGCCTTAAGATCTGTTATATACGTGGCGAGGTGTTATAATGTCTGGTCCAGGTGATTTATATGCTTTGAAAGTGAGGAATGCCCAGCGTATCTTATTTCTGCTAACCACCTTACCAATGAGATCAGAATCCACAGCCGCTAGAGGTTAAATGTCACCACACTCAATGTTGAAGCTATCAACATCTTTGCAACCTGGAAAATGGGTTTCTGCTAAGAGGTTAAGAGTATCAAAGCCTGAGGCCGTTCACTTGCCATTTCTTGATACTCCCGACGACTTTAGGGTTCTTGGATAGTAACCTTCGAAACCTAGCAGCATTTTTCGTATCGACTCACAGAAATTTATCCAAGTCTTTTTCTTGGTTCGCCTAATTTCACTCTTGTATTTATTCAGACTTGTTTTATTGGAGTCCCAGTCAAGTCTTCCAGAACCCTTATACTAAATTACATTATTTTAGCGTTCGTTGGGAGCTATACCATACCTTAAACTGATATTTATAATTTTTGGTAGGAAGATTTGACGTCCTATAATAATTTACCGAATAATGGGTGTACCATTATATGAAGGCTACCCGGAAACACGGGCCGATGTTTAGAATTCTTGTTAGGGACATTTTTTAACCAATGAGAATCCAAAATATTGAATACCATGACCCAAATTAACAAATGGAGTCTTTTTCATATTTTGTCTTCTATAAATGCTGTTATATTTGTTTTAAAAAAACCTCCGAATTTTGGTCGGAACATATTCAACATTTCTAAAAATTATTTTATGAAGTCATTGAAATATACAAGATATATTGCCAGTAAAAGACATATCTATATCCAAAATTATATATATTGAAGAAAACTGTTCAGAAAATCTCTACGTTACAGTACATACTCTCGTTCTAGCAATTAAAGAAATATCCACCACTTTTTTGCAATAAACCAGCATTTCATACTCTACAATAATCATTAGAAAAATTCAATTTTACACCCCAAAAATAATGTGATTTATAAAATAATTCTCTTTTTCGTATAGAACCTACATTAATAGTGCAAAAATAACCTCCTCCAAGCGGTTTGAATGTTACCCGGACATTTGGTGTGATTAACCACCCCGAAAACGTATCGGCAAAAAAATGGGACAACAATCACGACACATGATTATCCACAATATTGCTTTGTTTAACTACCACCTTGTAAAATAACATCTTTTCAGCATCCAGCATCAGACGACGACACATGCATTGCCATACTATTTGGGAATTTTAATTATGTTTACCCATTTCGAGGATTAAGGAGACTTATTTGCCAAACGCCATTGAATGAACATCAGTGGCAGTACGCTAGGTTAGGTTATGTGTATAGATTTGTAATATTTTATATGTGTCTGTGTGTGTTGGTGAATCTTTAAATAAAATAAATAAACAAGTTCATGTTCTTTTACATGGGCAATTTTTTCATCATGGTTACATGTGTTCCATATTTTTAAAAGGTATACAGATTGGATGCTATTTAACTGGGGTGATACGAATTGATGTTATATTGTTAACAATCAGTCTTTGAATAAAAACCTTCCTTAGTTCTATAACAAACATATTGTCCATAAAAACATCATGTCGTCTAAAAAAACTTACCATCGCCTCCTTCATCAAGTCGTCTATAAAGCCTAGATTAGCCGAATATCTATAAAGACCGCCAGCTCCAGTTCACTCACTCGATTATAAAATATCCTTTTAGCTAGTCTATAAAGGTTCCCTGATTCATCTCGTATTTTCAATTCATTATTTTTTATATTTATATTTCTTTTCAATTCATTATATTTCATCAACCATAAAAGAAAACACCCTTTTTGGAGAAATTTCCTTTGACTTTTATACCGATTTGTGCAAACAGTAGACACATACATGCACACACACACAAATGGCAAACAAACAAAAATGCCATTGACTGTCTATCTCTGCTATTCATTCTACCCACCCATTTATCCATTCTTCCATCTATCCATTGATAGTTTATTTTGTTTATTTTTCGGATTTTTGCGTGTAGGATTATTTACTCTATGGCCAATATTTTATGACACCGCATGACAATGGCCTTTAACTAACAAGGATGACAAGGACATTTGAGTGATATGAATTTTTAATAGGATTTCATGCGTTATTCACTGGACCTTTTCCGCTCATTGTGTATGTTTGTTAGAATTCGTTAAGGTGGCGTCTGGTAGCATTCAATTGAAGACTTTTAATTTGTCATAGCTAATGATTTATAGATTACGAATTATTGCAATGAACTAAATTATATTTGAGAATAAATAAAAAATTGTATTAATTTTAGGTTAAATTTTCAATTAAAAGAAGGATTCTATTCTAGCATTGATTTTCTTATCATCTTCTGTAAATATAACCACTTTATTCCCACTAAAGACTTCTCTTCAGCTCGTCTATAAAGACTTCCTTCAGCATTTCTATTAAGACTACCTTCAACTTGTTTATAAAGACCCCCTTCAGATTGCACGTATACCCTCTTCAGTTCGTCTATAAAGACTACCTTCAACTCGTTTATAAAACCTCCCTTCAGATTGCCTATACTCCCTCTTAAGATTGTATATAAAGACTCCCTTCAGCTCGTCTATAAAGACTCCATTCAGTTCGTCTATAAAGACTCCCTCCAGCTCGTCTATAAAGATTCCCTTCAGCTCGCTTCAGCGTCGTCTATAAAGACTCGCTTCAGCGTCGTCTATAAAGACTCGCTTCAGCGTCGTCTATAAAGACTCGCTTCAGCGTCGTCTATAAAGACTCGCTTCAGCGTCGTCTATAAAGACTCGCTTCAGCGTCGTCTATAAAGACTCGCTTCAGCGTCGTCTGTAAAGACTCGCTTCAGCGTCGTCTATAAAGACTCGCTTCAGCGTCGACTATAAAGACTCCCTTCAGCTCGTCTATAAAGACTCCCTTCAGCTCGTCTATAAAGACTCGCTTCAGCGTCGACTATAAAGACTCCCTTCAGCTCGTCTATAAAGACTCCCTTCAGCTCGTCTATAAAGACTCCCTTCAGCTAATCTATAAAGACTCTCTTCAGCTCGTCTATAAGGACTACCTTCAGTTCGTCTATAAGGACTACCTTCAGTTCGTCAATAAATACAGAATGATGCCTCATCTAAAAAGAAACCTTAAATATTAATATAAATACATCCTTTCCGGGTCCATAACAACAATATTCATTTTTTTAACTCTCGCTTTAATTGTTATATTTTCAATTTCATGTTCCCTTCAATCTTTTAATTCAATAAAACTCTCAATTTTTATTAAATTTATTTCAAAATGTATTAAATTATGTAAATTTATAAACATAACGTAATTTGCCTTATAA
>NW_026882735.1:0-43713 GCF_032173495.1 Musca vetustissima | reverse complement strand
GGCAGTGAGTGTGTCTGTGTGTGTGAAAACAAGAATGTAACTGGTAAATGGGCGTTGATGGTCGGTGGGGGGTTGGTCGGTTTTGGTGTTCAAATGCCAGCATCAGCTGTAACCTCAAAGACCGCAATCCATTAAAGTTTCTTTGCCACAACTGAAGGCCACAGCTATAATTTTTACGTGAGTTATCAGCTGTGGAACAAGAAGAATCACAAGCCAGAATAAAAAAGAAAACAAAAAACCAACATCATAATCGTTTTTATTTCGCCATTCAACCTCCTCGCCTCCCCCACTCCCAACTGAACAAGTTTTTCAGCGCCATAAAATAGCCAATGTTTTGTGTTCATCTTTTTTTGCCATTTCTATTTTACAAAAAAACGAAAAAGATTTTGTAATACCGAATTTCTAAAACCATTCTAAAATCGTTATTTTTGCTGCCAGAATTATGTATTTGAAAATGACAAAAAACTTATTACAAAATGGTTAGCAACATTTGGATGATTAAATGTAATGAAAAAAGAAACAAAAAATAAAGGATGGAAAACTACTGTAACCAACCGTGGAAAATTTATTGTTGCAGTCCCTTTTTTCCCCATTGTAATTTTGTTTTTGTGTCTCTGCCTTTTTTGGTTGTTATTTTTTTTTTACTTGCCATTATAATTAACGCTCATAATTAATTTTTGGCTCATTTTCTCTCTGCTTCTTCTGTTGCTTACTGTTCTGTACCAAAAAGTGAAATATGTTTATTTTCTTCTACTCTTTTTGTCGGGTAAGTTAATGAGATATTTGCCCCATGGTACAATTTTTAATAATAAAATGAAAAGGGGTATTTCGCACACACACACACTTTGTAATTGTAAATTGAGAGGTGAGTTTCAACGAGTTATTTATTAGATGATGTTGTTGGGGTTTTCTTCCAGAGACTTGCAATTTGTAGAATTTCCATTAGCGCACATCATCACCATTCAGTAATTAGGAATATTTGGAAGCAAGTAACTAAGTAGCTAGCCTTGAAATATTAGTCATTAAAAAAACCCCGCCTATTTGAAGCCTTGAAAAATTAGTCTTTAAAAAATTCACGCCTATTTGAAGCCTTGAAAAATTAGTCTTTAAAAAATCCACGCCTATTTGAAGCCTTTAAAAAATCAACGCCTAAAAAGACCTTGAAAAATATTCTTTAACAAATTCACGCTTTATAGACCTTGAAAAAATATTCTGTAAAAAATTCACGCCTTATATAGGCCTTGGAAAATTGCCTTAAAAAATTAGTCTTTAAAAAATCCACGCCTATTTGAAGCCTTGAAAAATTAGTCTTTAAAAAATCCACGCCTATTTGAAGCCTTGAAAAATTAGTCTTTAAAAAATCCACGCCTATTTGAAGCCTTGAAAAATTAGTCTTTAAAAAATCCACGCCTATTTGAAGCCTTGAAAAATTAGTCTTTAAAAAATCCACGCCTATTTGAAGCCTTGAAAAATTAGTCTTTAAAAAATCCACGCCTATTTGAAGCCTTGAAAAATTAGTCTTTAAAAAATCCACGCCTATTTGAAGCCTTGAAAAATTAGTCTTTAAAAAATCCACGCCTATTTGAAGCCTTGAAAAAATAGTCTTTAAAAAATCCACGCCTATTTGAAGCCTTGAAAAAATAGTCTTTAAAAAATCCACGCCTATTTGAAGCCTTGAAAAAATAGTCTTTAAAAAATCCACGCCTATTTGAAGCCTTGAAAAATTAGTCTTTAAAAAATCCACGCCTATTTAAAGCCTTGAAAAATTAGTCTTTAAAAAATCCACGCCTATTTGAAGCCTTGAAAAATTAGTCTTTAAAAAATCCACGCCTATTTGAAGCCTTGAAAAATTAGTCTTTAAAAAATCCACGCCTATTTGAAGCCTTGAAAAATTAGTCCTTAAAAAATCCACGCCTATTTGAAGCCTTGAAAAATTAGTCTTCATTAGCCAGAACCCATCCTACATGCAAAATTTAGTGAAGATTGGACCATAACGGTGGCCTGTATCGTTTTTACAAATTATAATGGACAGACGGATGGACGGACAGACACACATGTCTAGATCGACTCAGCTCGTCGAGATATGACGATCGGTATACTTAAAGGTGGGTCTAGGACCAATATTTCGCGGCGGTACAAACTTTTGGGGCTACACAAAGCTATAAAATATAGACATTGAAAAAAGTATTCTTTAAAAAATCCACGCCTTATATTGGTCTAAAAAAATTCTTTAAAAAATCCACGCCTTATATTGGTCTAAAAAAATTCTTTAAAAAATCCACGCCTTATATTGGTCTAAAAAAATTCTTTAAAAAATCCACGCCTTATATTGGTCTAAAAAAATTCTTTAAAAAATCCACGCCTTATATTGGTCTAAAAAAATTCTTTAAAAAATCCACGCCTTATATTGGTCTAAAAAAATTCTTTAAAAAATCCACGCCTTATATTGGTCCTTGAAAAAATATTCGTAAACAAATCCATCCCTTGTATTGGTCTTGAAAAAATATTCTTTAAAAAATCCACGCCGTATATTGGTCTAAAAAAAATCTTTAAAAAATCCACGCCTTATATTGGTCTAAAAAAATTCTTTAAAAAATCCACGCCTTATATTGGTCTAAAAAAATTCTTTAAAAAATCCACGCCTTATATTGGTCTAAAAAAATTCTTTAAAAAATCCACGCCTTTTTGAGGCCTTGAAAAAATATTCTTTAAAAAATCCACGCCTTTTTGAGGCCTTGAAAAAATATTCCTTAAAAAATCCACGCCTTATATTGGCCTAGAAAAAAATTCTTTAAAAAATCCACGCCTTATATTGGCCAAAAAAAAAAATTCTTTAAAAAATCCACGCCTTATATTGGCCTAGAAAAAAAATTCTTTAAAAAATCCACGCCTTATATTGGCCTAGAAAAAAATTCTTTAAAAAATCCACGCCTTATATTGGCCTAGAAAAAAATTCTTTAAAAAATCCACGCCTTATATTGGCCTAGAAAAAAAATTCTTTAAAAAATCCACGCCTTATATTGGCCTAGAAAAAAAAAATTCTTTAAAAAATCCACGCCTTATATTGGTCTAGAAAAAAATTCTTTAAAAAATCCACGCCTTATATTGGCCTAGAAAAAAATTCTTTAAAAAATCCACGCCTTATATTGGCCTAGAAAAAAAATTCTTTAAAAAATCCACGCCTTATATTGGCCTAGAAAAAAAAATTCTTTAAAAAATCCACGCCTTATATTGGCCTAGAAAAAAATTCTTTAAAAAATCCACGCCTTATATTGGCCTAGAAAAAATTCTTTAAAAAATCCACGCCTTCTATAGACCTCGAAAAAAAATTCTTTAAAAAATCCACGCCTTCTATAGACCTCGAAAAAAAATTCTTTAAAAAATCCACGCCTTCTACAGACCTCGAAAAAAAATTCTTTAAAAAATCCACGCCTTATATTGGCCTAGAAAAAATATTCTTTAAAAAATCTACGCCTTATATTGGCCTAGAAAAGAATTCTTTAAAAAATCCACGCCTTATATTGGCCTAGAAAAAAAATCCTTAAAAAATCCACGCCTTATATTGGCCTAGAAAAAATTTTCCACGCCTTATATTGGCCTAGAAAAAAATTTTTTAAAAAATCCACGCCTTATATTGTCCTTAAAAAAATATTCTTTAAAGAAACCACGCCTATTTGAAGCCTTGAAAGAGTATTCTACCTTGAAATAACCACGTCTTATGTAGGCCTTTCAAAACATTCTTTCAAAATCCACGTTTATAGGCCTTGAAAAAATATTCTTTAAAAACTTACACTTGTTGTTGGTTTCTAAATTAAATTTTTGAATTCTTTGGAATATTTTCCATAATTAAAATATAATTTTAATTTCCATTCAATAATATTTTTATATAACATCAACTAATTCGATTTTCATATTTCAATTGAAAAGCTAATGATATCGTTACGCTTGACAATGGCGTTCAATTGATATCTTCAGCCAGTCAGAGTACATCATCTGTTTTTATTTGGAAATCCATTGTTGTCAGTGGCACATTTCAGTGCGCTTCTATTCAAATTACACAATTTGCTGTCACTTAATTTCAATTGAAATGGCTGACTGTCATGATTGCAAATGCCTATATGAAATTTAGAATTGCCAACAAAATACTAGGGATTTGTGGGCTATTGTTAACAATTTGAATGTTATGTATTTATAACGAATAGCGCCAATGAAGTATTGCCTTATGACTTTTGGTGTACTCTCTACATACACACTTGAAAAAATATCCTTACAACATTTCAGGCAAAATGCTTTCTTTTAATTTCAGGCTCAAATAGACCTTGAAAATATTTTTCAGAATTTCAGGTGATAGGGCTGGTAGAAATATATTTGTTTATATATATTGAGGCTGTAATGGAACTTGTAAAATATTTTTTTAAGAATTTACCACAATCTGAAAAACCAAGAATCGGATTGCATCCTTTTACATGAATAATTTTTAAATATTATTATGAGAGAATATGAGTTCCGTTTTTGCCGATTTTTATTTTGTTATGTACCCACCTTTAAGCTATAACTTTCTATATTTTTGTATTTTGTATTTATTTTTTCTAGCCAACATATATTTTTTTGATTTATTTGCCAATGATACACATTAACTCCTATAATTACCACATTTTTACCAAATGTGAAAATCATTTTGCCCCAATCAAAAACTCCCCCATAGGAGGTGACATAGCAAAAACAAAGTTAATGTGAATTTAAAGCTTTTTTAACTTTTTTGAAAAGTTTTTGCAAAAATGAATTTTTCAAATTAAGTCTCTGCGCCTTCCATTGAGATAATGATCATTTGCGGAACACATGCCTGCCTTCCTTCCTCAAAATATCGTATGTACGACGACTCTTTGTCATGTCATTAAGAAGTACTGATATGTTGTTTATTCCATACTATTTGGCATATCATTCTTCATTAGAAGGGAAAAGAAAGAAGAAAAAGGATAAGAAGTAGTCGAAGAAGAAGATGATGGGGAAAACGAACGAGGAAATGATGGATCATATTCATTACATTGAATTCTGAAGGCGAGGACGTATACATGTTCAATGAACACTGAATGCCATAACGGAGGGAAATGGGATATGTCAATGGAATAAAAAAGAAGAGGCAGAAGCTAATAGAAAATCGAAAAAAAAATCTTGACGATGAGAAATCACAAGGCATGAAAAGAAAACCACAAAAATAATTTTATGCTGGAAAATTGACATTTAGAATTTCTGACAGGACTAAAAAAATATTTGCCATAATTTCTGACTACAAAATATTAGTTCCGTTCCAGAACCTAAAAGAATCCACTAATTTTACTAGTTTTGCAACTTTTTACACGAAACCCGTTCCTGAACCCACAAAACTGGTAAAACAATTAAATCAAATTTAAGAGAGGACAATACAAAATGGCGTTCTCTTTGTAAACTTTTTACTCGAGAAATTTGGCCGAGTAAAAATGGGAAACTGGAATGCCTACCTCTGATTGGCTGTTATGTTTATTTTGAAGTATTGCCATCTAATTTTGCCATATTTACTAGAATTGCGTTACTGAACTTTTTAAATTATTTTATACTCTGAGAGCGATTTTGAAATGTTTCCCTTTCACCAGCTTTACTATTAAAAAAGTACTGGAACAGACCAATTTGTTTTTATATTAGAAAAATATCATTTCAAGAATCCACGTCTGTTATAGGCCTTTAAAAATCCACGTCTATTATAGACCCTAAAATGTTTTCTTAAAAAAATCCACGTCTATTATAGGCCCTGAAATTTGTTCCTTAAAAAATCCAGGTCTATTATAGGTCTTGAACAATATTCTTTAAAAAATCCTCGCCTTATATAGGCCTTGAAAAAAATTCTTTAAAAAATCCTCGCCTTATAAAGGCCATGAAAAAATATTCTTAAAAAAATAGGCCTTGAAAAAATCCAAGCCTTATATAGGCCGTGAAAAAATAATCCCAATTTTTAGGCGATAGAAAATTAAAATTCCTTTTTTAGGCGATAGAAGCCTTTAAAGGCCTTAAAATGCCTTTTTAGGCGATAGAAGCCTTTAAAGCCCTAAAAATGCTTTTTTTAGGCGATAGAAAATTAAAATGCCGTTTTAGGCGATAAAAGCCTTTAAAGGCCTTAAAATGCCTTTTTTAGGCGATAGCAAATTAAGATGCCGTTTTTAGGCGATAGGAGCTTGTAAAGGCCTTAAAATGCCTTTTTAGGCGATAGAAGCCTTTGAAGGCCTTTAAAGGCCTTATAATGCCTTTTAAGTCGATTGAAGCCTTTAAAGGCCTTAAAATGCCTTTTGTAGGCGATAGAAGCTTTTAAAGGCCTTAAAACGCCTTTTTAGGCGATAGAAAATAAAAATGCCTTTTTTAGGCGATAGAAGCCTTTGAAGGCCTTAAAATGCCTTTCTTGGTGATAGAAGCGTTTAAAGGCCTTAAAATGCCTTTTTTAGGCGATAGCAAATTAAGATGCCTTTAAAATGCCTTTTTAGGCGATAGAAGCCTTTAAATGCCTTAAAATGCCTTTTTTAGGCGATAGAAGCCTTTAAAGGCCTTAAAACGCCTTTTTAGGCGATAGAAAATAAAAATGCCTTTTTTAGGCGATAGAAGCCTTTGAAGGCCTTAAAATGCCTTTCTTGGTGATAGAAGCGTTTAAAGGCCTTAAAATGCCTTTTTAAAAAACAGAAAATTAAAATGCGTTTTTTAGGCGTTAGAAGCGTTTAAAGGCCTTAAAATTCCTTTTTAGGCCACAGAAAATTAAAATGCGTTTTCTAGGCGTTAGAAGCGTTTAAAGGCCTTAAAACGTCTTTTTAGACCACAGAAAATTAAAATGCGTTTTCTAGGCGTTAGAAGCGTTTAAAGGCCTTAAAATGTCTTTTTAGACCACAGAAAACTAAAATGTTTTTTAGGCGATGGAAGCCTTTAAAGGCCTTAAAATGTCTTTTTACAGGCCCTAAAATGCCTTTTTTAGGCGATAGAAGCCTTAAAATCCATGCCTTTTATAGACTGTGAAAAAATATTCTTTAACCAGTGAGTGGAGCAGTAAAGTCGGACGCCCATATGATACCCTACACAACTTCCACGAAAATATAACTCATTGTAGTTCTTTATTCTGAAGTTTTGCAATATTTCAACAAATATTACTAATATTCAGTACAGCTCTTCTAATTACTTCTCCAGATTACCTTCACCTTGAGTTGTGTTGTGATGTTCGGCTATCAATTGTGGCCTATAGATCGACTCGAAAAAACACACAAAATTATGTTTTCGGTCCACCTCATCCCGATATTATTATCTGATCATCACCGAAAATTAAAGGCGTTGTCCTTGACCATTACTGGAACCTCATGGGAAATCTCAAAGCGATCAGCGCTATATTTTCGTCCTCTAGTGTGGTAATGGGTTACTAAATAATATCTGAGCACGTAAGTACCTATAAATATTAAAGTGTAACTCCCACATCAAAGTACATACGACCATATAATTGGTATCGATTTAAAGGTCAATCACACCGCTTGGATATACTATCAACTTCTCGGCTCTATGTCCTTCTGGAGTAAATATAGAAGCTATAGAATACAATTTTTGTCATTTTTCACACAAAAGTCAGGGTCAATTTGACCCGCTAAATATTGACCGATCTTTATCTCCATGTAAAAAATCGCGATGTTTGGGCCATAATTCCGGCCTCTGGAGCAACCATAAAATTAGACAAAAATTAAGAATTTGGTCGATTGTATCCCCTAAATATTAACCGATCTTTACCAAAAACAATAGGGGTCTTTATTGGGTAGAACCCATCCTACATGCAAAATTTCGTGAAGATTGGTCCATAACTGTGGCCAGTATCGTGTTTACAAATTATAATGGACAGACGGACGGACACAGATGTCTAGATCGACTCAGCTAGTCGATATATGACGATCGGTATAGTTAAATGTGGGTCTAGGACCAATATTTCGCGGCGTTACAAACTCATGTGGCTGCAAGAAGCTATAATACCCTGACAACATAGTTGTGTAGGGTATAAAAAGTCCAAGCCTTTTTGAAGCCTTGAAAAATATTCTTTAAAAAATCCACGCCTATTTGAAGACTTTGAAAAATATTCTTCAAAAATCCACACTTGGTATGGGACCTGAAAAATATTCTTTAAAAAATCCACACCCTGAAAATAAATCGAAAAAACTGACCAATTTTTTCCATTGCCAATATTTGAGGGGGCATTTGGCTAACACACACATGTAAAAGACAATATTTTTGTATTCGTTTCGTGTGTGTTTTTTTTCAGTTAACCTCTCCTCTAACGAATGTTTCTGACTTTACTAGGAGTACCGCATTACAGCAATGACAAGTGGATGTTTTAATTGGTCTCGATCATGGAATATGACAAATGGCTTTTTAACTCTTGGCCATTGTTCCTTCCAAAAAAACACATTCATATCTACATCACATAGAGATATGTGTATGTGTGTGGATGCGAGTGTGTTTGAGGTCTAGCTAACAATTGTTATGTTATAAGCCAAACATTTTTTGTGGCAATTTTTATTATAGCTCAGCGTTTTTGTTGTTGTTGTCCACTGACAACATTCTCTCTGACAATGTCATGACAATTGAATATTAACCAAAAATCAACACAAAACATAAAATAAATGTTCAGTTCTAGATGGGAGAATGGGAGGGGCATGGATTGCAAGCACGCACAAGTGTACACAGAAAGGTACAATAAGTAGATGGTATATCTATTTTTTGGATATGAATTGTATGGTATTTTTGGAGTGGTGAAAATGCTAGGCATTTAAATACTAAATAATTTGAAATATGGCCCCTTTAAATATTAATTATCCTTAAATGACAGATTGATTTTCTTCTGCTGTTCCTTTACTTTTTATACCCTTCACCACACTGTGGTACAGGGTATTATGTCTGTGCGCATAATTTTTTAACAGGCAAAAGGAATCGAGATATACCCATGGTTCCTTTTGAGAATATGCATAGAATTACTTTCTAAGTCGATTTACGCATGTCCGTCAGTCCATGTATTTTTGTTAACAAAGTACGGTCGCATTTATGATCCGATTTGAATGAAATTTGGCACAGTTCACTTATTTGGCCCAAGGATGAACTCTATTGAAATTAGAGAAAATCGGTTCAGATTTAGATATAGCTACCATATATAGTTTCGTCCGATTTTATGTAAATGGTGTACCAAAGTCCCTATATATATTTCGATTTGCACGAAATTCGGCATAGGGTACTGAATTGAGTGTAGAATGATGTGTGCTGAGTTTCGTGAAAATCGGTTCAGATTTAGATATAGCTTCCATATATAGTTTCGTCCGATTTTATTTAAATGATGCACCAATCTCCCAATATTTTTCCTATTGGGACAAAATTTTGCACAGCGCACTGAATCAGCTCCATGCTTATGTGTGCGGAGTTTTGTTGGAATCGGTTCAGATTTAGATATAGCTCCCTTATATATTGTCGTCCGATTTTATGTGAATGATGCACTAAACTCCCAATATTTGTCCGATTGGTACAAAATTTTGCACAGAGTACTGAATTAGGACCAGATTGATGTCTGCGAAGTTTAGTTAAAATCGGTCCAGATTTAGATATAGCTCCCATATATATGGTTTCGTCTGATTTTTGTGAATGATACACAAAACTCCCAATATTTGTCCAATTGAGACAAAATTTTGCACAGAGTACTGAGTCATATTCAGATTGATGTTTGCGAAGTTTTTTTAATCGGTTCAGATTTAGTTTTGACCGATATATAGTTTCGACCGATTTTATGTGAATGATGCACCATACTCCTAATATTTGTCCGAATGGGACAAACATTTGTACAGAGTACTGAATTATGTGCAGAATGATGTCTGCGAAGTTTTGTTAAAATCGGTTCAGATTTAGATATAGCTCCCATATATAGTTTCGACCGATTTTTTGTGAATGATAAACCAAACTCCCAATATTTGTCCGATTGGGAAAAACTTCTGTACAGAGTACTGAATTCGGTGCAGAATGCTCCCATATATAGTTTCGTCCGATTTTTTGTGAATGATACACCAAACACCCAATATTTGTCCGATTGAGACAAAATTTTGCACAGAGTATTGCATTAGATCCAGACTGATGTCTGCGGTTCAGATTTAGATATGGCTCATATATATAGTTTCGTCCGATTTTTTGTGAATGACAAACCAAACTTCTAATATTTGTCTGATTGAGTACATTTTGCATAGCGAATGCTATTGACAAAAACATGATGCGTGATAAGGTTTGTTGAAATCGGTTCAGATTTTGATATAGGTCTTATATATATTTTCGTTCGATTTTATGTAAATGGTCGTTACACGAAATTTGGCAGAGGTTATTAAATTGAATATAGTGATTACAAAAAACAAATGGTATATGCAACGGTTACTCAATTAGGTCTATGTGTTTATATATAGCTCCCATACATAATTTGACTCGATTTCATACAAATGGTACACGAAAGAATCCTGGTCTGTCCGTTTGATATGTAATTTTTCATTGATTGAATGTCAAACGGACAGAATGGTGTGTGTATGGGGTTTTTTTCAATTGGTTGAAATATCTATCTAGACAGCACATTTAATTTCGCCCGATTTCATCTCAATGGTTCTCCCAAGGATTCTATGACCGTTCTATCTACAGGATATTGTAGATATTAACATGTCTTGCATGTACCCAAAGTGGTAAAGGGTATCATATAGTCGGTCCCGTCTGACTTTTGATCTTTCCTTACTGGTACTGGTTATGGCAAAATTCATTTCGACAATAATAAATTGTTATTACATCACAAATTCTTTTTAAAGCATATTTCATTATTTTCTCTAGGCGTATATCGTGCTTATCACATTTTTTTCTTTTTGTTTGATGGCATTTCCTCACTCACATTCCTGCCATGCAAAATGAAATTCAAATTAATAAAAATATTTCGTCATTTTTCGTAAAAAATGAATTGAATAAATGTGTAAATAATGAACTCAGCTGGAACGGAAAATGAAACAGAAATAAGAAAAAAATATTGAATATAGTATAATGTGTTTATGAAAAAATTAAATTTCAAATAAAATATAAAAAATCGAATAAAATTTAATGACTGATTGGTTGAAAGAAATCTGATGTGAATATTCATGCATCACAAAAGCAATTTACATTTCGCTTTTTAATGACATTTTTTTTCGAATGTCCTTCGCGCAATGTTGACAAAAATGTTCGACTAAAAATATTGATATCTGTTTTTTTTAATTTTTATTTATTTTTTTGTCTTTTTTGTTTCCGCTTTGTATTTTATATTTAAATGTGCACAATGCCCTATCCTTAATTATGATATCGTTATTCAATGAAATAGAAAAAAATGCCGCTCATGGTATTGTCATGCATCCGGTTACGGTTTTATTTAGAAATATTATTTAATGAGGCATTTTTGTGTGAACAACATGCGTATGGAAATTAAAGCGTGACAATGTGTTTTTTGTTTCCTCAAATTTATTCACATGATTTATTTTTCAAAATTTAATTATTTGTTTAAAATATATATCAACTGATATGCTTGATGTCGCAAACAATCAATGGCAAACTGTGTTACCGATGAAATAAATCAATTTTTATATAAATTTATATTTGAGGTAAATTAAAAAAATCGAAAAAATATTCTTAATTTTATACTGTAAATTTCTAAAAAAAAAGCATTGAATAAAAATATATAGTTTGTTTTGAGACTTCTAGTGAAATTTGATGTAGAATATTTTATTCTTTGACACTATATACGAAAAATAAGTTTCATACACTTTACTGAAAAGAAGTACTGGGAAATTTCCGATGAAAAAATTGCCAAAAAATTAATCTTTTGTCTTCAATACAAAATTTCTCTTGTTCAGTGACTAAAATTTGATGGAGAATATTTTTGTCCTTTACATCCTACTAAAACGACATCTAGTGGGAAAAAATGGTACGACCTTGGAATAAGATCGCTTGTAACCCCAAAATGAGTTTACATATTTTTAAAATTTTTGACGTTTAGGCTGATCTTCGAGTTTTGGTCTATAGAATATATTTTTATAGAATATTCTAACCTGAAATAACCCCGTTTTTAATCATTACCAGAATAAGTGATCGAAAAGACACCTTCAGCGATTCGATTGGGGGTTAACATATTGGACAAAAATATTTCTCTCGTT
Source organism: Musca vetustissima (assembly GCF_032173495.1). NCBI lineage: Eukaryota > Metazoa > Arthropoda > Insecta > Diptera > Muscidae > Musca > Musca vetustissima. Next base: position 31,483 of record NW_026882735.1, on the reverse strand, counting down.
TATATCAGTAATTTTGCCAATATACCTAAAGTACAAGGGCTGCGAGAAATCATAATCCTAATATTTTCAAATCTCTTGAAATGGGACCCCTTTTGATTAGCACCCTCTTGATTAGAGGTCAACAAATATTACTAATATTCAGTGCAGCCCTTCTAATTACTTGTCCAGATTCCCTTCACCGTGGGTTGTACTGTTCGGCTTTCAATTGTGACCTATAGCTCGATTCGAAAAAAAACACAAAAAATTAAGTTTTCGATCCATTTCATCCCAATATTATTATCTGATCATCACCAAAAATTATAGGCGTTGTCCTTGACCATACCTGGATCCTCATGAAAAATTTCAAAGTGATCAGCGCTATATTTCCGCCCTCTAGTGTGGTAATGGGTTACTAAATAATATATGAATACGTTAGCACCTGTAAATATTTAAGCGTAACTCCCACATCCGAGTACATACGACAATATAATTGTTATCAATTTGAAGGTCAACCACTTCTCTTTGATGTACTATCAATTTCTCGGGTCTTGGTCCTTCAGGGGTAAATCCATACGCTATAGAATACAAATTTTGTAATTTTTCACACAAAAGTCAGGGTCTATTTGACCCGCTAAATATTGACCGATCTTTATCAAAACAGACATGCTTACTCTTTGTTCCAATGCCTTTCTTCATGTAACAAATCACGTTGTTTGGGCTATTATTGCGGCCTCTGGAGCGACCAGAAAATCAGACAAAAATAAAGTTTTTGTATCATTTCATCCCCTAAATATTACCCGATCTTTACCAAAAGCAATAGGGGTCTTCAATGGCTAGAACCCATCCTACATGCAAAAATTCATGCAAATTGGTCCATAACTGTGGCCTGTATCGTGTTTACAAATTATAATGGACAGATGGACACGGACACACATGTCTAGATCGACTCAGCTAGTCGAGATATGACGATCGGTATACTTAAATCTGGGTTTAGGACCAATATTTCCCGGCGTTACAAACTTTTGGGGCTGCCTAAAGCTATAATATCCTGACAACATAATTGTGTAGGGTATAAAAAGTGTCAGTCGGTGTGGCCGAAAGATGAATATACTCAGGCTAAGGTTTGCGGAGATCTTCGGAACTACGCAAAAGTTTTATTATTCAATTTATATTAGATATATGTTTTGATCAAATCAAATTAATAGATTATGCAAAATTTGGTTCACATCGGACATTCCATCCGCCAGATATTGGATTTATAAAGGAGATACCTAAAGGAGTGGACCAATTGGCCCCTACTTCGGTCTGGATCTAGACTTGTTAAACAATTTCTTAAAATAAGTTGTGCAAAGTTTGGTTTAAATCGGGTAGTCCCTTATCCTCATATTATAAAATATATTTTCAGCAAAATGTTGACCAATTTATGGGGGATATACCAGAAGGAGTCGACCGATATTCCCCATCTTCGAACTTAAACTAAGTTGGGAAGAAATATTACGATGTGTAAAGTTTGAATGAAATCGGTTACTCCCTTCAAAAACGCAGACGGACGGACATATGTAAATCGACTCCAAATTGTCTGAAATGGAGTTGGTCCAAAGAAACATGGGGCATAAAGCCAATATTTCCATGAGGTAAATTTTTGCCATATCAAAGTTTATATAGCCTTTGCAAGTGAGACTTCGAAGTCCAATCGATCGTCATTCAAGTGAATTGCACACAACGAATCCGCATAAAAAAATGAAGCAGTCTTTTGGCAAGTTCAGAGTGTCTATATTATAGGAGTGTTATAGAAACATTTTCATTGGATACTGTTGACTACTAGTCCTTAAATTTTAACAAGGAAATCGGCGAAAAATATTAATTAGGTTCTTATGGCTATGTATATATTCGATTTCGAAAATTTTTCTGATTTCAGAAACAAAAATTAACTGATTTTGGATGATTTGATGTGATAAAATTGCGGATATAAATTATCTTTTATAACTATAATCCATTTTATGAATACGCAAAAAGTGTAGGCGTTAAGTTCGGCTGGACCGAGCTTTTAATACCCATAGGTATACTGAAAGGTACTTGAAATGAAAACATAGGTAACATACCAAAAAGTATAGCTATACCGGTAATTGTATAGGTTTATATAATTTTCAATTTTTTTAAATGGAGATTTTTCCTAGAATCTGAAAACTCCAAAACGTGGACCGATATTAACACCGCATGGTAGGGAGGAAGATATGTATAAAATCCTCAATATACTGTAAATTAGAGGGCATAGTTATATGAGGCCAACACTAACGTACACATATAGTCCTTGGAGGCTATACCATAAGCGGTACCAATATTGACTACATCGTGTAGGAACTACCAAATATTTGGAGTTATCATTATATGAGGTGCTATGCCTATTTGACCTAATTGATTTCGAACCTAACATTTTTGCATCGAAATACCTTCCATCACGCTAAATATTTTAAATACCGAAAATCGGTAGGTACCATTATATGGGGGCTAGGCCTTAATACGGGCCGATTTAGTTCATTATTGAACCTGACGTTCTAGTTTTTTCTATCTCGATATCTTCCGAAGGTAGAATGATTACAACAAGGGGGGGTAAATCTTAGTCTTAGAATTCCATACTTTGTAGTGTATAATCTGGCAACTTCGAGTACAGAATATGCATATACTATGGTGGAATACGGTTAAATGAGGACAACCTCAAAATGCGGAACAAATCAGTTAAATAATTCAATATAAAACAGTAAGGAATGTAATAAAGTCAGACTGAGCCGACTATATAATATCCTTCACCACTATGGGTATATTCTAAATATGTATCCTATCAGACGTCGCCTTTTCGAAAGAACATTGGTATGAAATTGAACGAACTTAAATAACCAATTCATACACACGCCTTTCAGCAACCTATGCTAAATTTTATTTCATTGGTGCTCCATTAACATCGTACGAAAATATCATATATTAGGATGGTAAAAATGAATCCATTATTTTTATATGAACTATAGGACTTTATTTAACATGCTTCGGAATGTCCAACTATGCAACAACTATGCACCGTTTTGTTGTATGATTTGTTGCCATTTTAAAGGTAACTTCATAATGCTTCTCTCATAGAAGTCCTGCTCTCTATTTGCAAAGAAACTCTAGTAGTCGTTTTTACAGTCCTCCCTAGATAACAAGTTTTTATCATTAAAGAAATTTTGCAAGGCAAGAAAAATATGATAATCGCTTGGTGCCAAGTCCGGACTGTATGGCGGATGCATTAAAATTTCCTAACCAACCTCCGAGTCATTCCCGATGTGTGTGGCCGTTTCTGATCAATTTCTATCTTTAAAAGGTGCAGTTGTAGAGATCAGAATTTAGCGTTTGGCCATATGGAAGAAACTCATAATAAATAATCCCCTTCCATCCTTCCCCTTCTTTGACCACGATCATTTTCGCACAGGGTTATCGTATCTGATCCATTTCTCATCTGCAGTCACCATCCACTTAAGAAATGGGCGTATCTCATTCCATTTGGCCAAGGCTTCGCAGATGGAAATTCGATCCATTTTTAAGGTAACTTCATAATGCCTCTCTCATAGAAGTCCTGCTCTCTATTTGCAAAAAACTCTAGTAGTCGATTTTTACAATCCTCCCTAGATACCATTTTTTTCATTAAAGACATTTTGCAATGCAATAAAAATATGATAATCGCTTGGTGCCAAGTCCGGACTGTATGGCGGATGCATTAACACTTCCTAACCAACCTCCGAGTCATTCCCGATGTGTGTGGCAGTATCTGATCAATTGCTATTTTAAAAGGTCCAGTTGTAGAGATCAGAATTTACCGTTTGGCCATATGGAAGAAACTCATAATAAAAAATCCCCTTCCATCCTTCCCCTTCTTTGACCACGATCATTTTCGCACAGGGTTATCGTATCTGATTCATTTCTCATCTCCAGTCACCATCCGTTTAAGAAATGGGCGTATCTCATTCCGTTTGGCCAAGGCTTCGCAGATGGAAATTCGATCCATCCTACATTTTTCTGTTAATAGGTGTTGCACCCAAACATCGAGCTTCATTTTGAATCCGGCTTTGTGTAAATGGTTTAAAACAGTTTTATGGTCGATTTTTAGCTCCTGGACGTTGTTACGACTGCTAACATGCCGGTCAACTTCGATCATTTCTCCGATTTTATCGACATTTTCGAATGATACACACATCATTCTAGACATAATTCAGTACGCCATGTCAAATTTCGTGCAATTCGAATGATATATAGGGACTTTGGTGCACCATGCTCATGATTAAAATACGCTCTTTCTCACGAATGCTCACGGTGAGAATTCGAATGTTTTCAATTAATCGCGAATGATAAAGTTACAATGAATGAACAATAATTTACAATCTCTCGCGAATATTCGCATTGTACGAAAAATTCGCGAGCGATAAAATTTTTTTACCACATACGACAACAAAATACCAAATTACAGGAAATGTGCTTAAAATCCTCAAAATACCGAAAATTCGGGAATTCCGTTGTATGGGGCTACCCGAAAAAGTGAGCCTATATTTTAAATTTTTGGCGGAGGGTTTCAGTACACAATAAGAACTAAATGTTCAAAATTATATCTAATTCCGTTCAAAAACGCTCCTAAAACCCCCCAAAATACCGAAAAATTAGGGCAACGTTATATGGGGGCAATTTTTAGTAGATATATTTGAAAAACGCAAAAGAGCTCAAAACCTTTATATGGGGGTAACCAGAAAAAGTGGGCATATATTTATAATTTTTAGTGAAGAAATTTAGAACCCCATAAGAACCCAATCAAGAACCCCAAATTACCGAAAACTGCGGGTAACCTTATTTAAGGGCTATGCCTAAACGTGGGCCGATATAGCTCATCTTCGAACTTGATCTGCCTGCAGACAAAAGTCGACTCCATGGCAATCTATCTCAATTCGTTTACAGGCTAGAGTGATTACAACAGATAGACGGGGATTTTTAAATCGTCATAGAATTTTACGCTGATCATGAATATATACATGTGTGAACGATTGAAGCCAATGGTCAATGACATTATTGGACCATACCAATGCAGTTTCAGACCTGGCAAATCTACCAGATTTTCACTCTGGCCAAATCCTGGAAAAGACCCACGAAAACCTTTTCACACATTCGACCTATTCGTCGACTATAAAGCCGTTCAGAGGTATTTAAAGCCATTGTCTGCGTTCGGCAATCCTGCAAAAATAATACGACTATGCAGGATAACTTTAAGTGGCACAATGTCAGCAGTTAAAGTCACTGGGAACCCTTCAATACCGAAAGAGGATTCAGACAAGGTGAGTTTGTCGTGTGATCTGTGGAACTTGAAAACTACAGCTTCGAGGTAGTTAACGATTTTGTATACCTCGGTACCGCCAAAAATAAAAATAATGAATTCAGTTTTGAAATTCGAAGAAAGATAGTGTTGGCCAACAGTTGCTGCTATGGTCTTAGTAAGAAGTTTAGAAACAACGCCACCCCCGCCAGAACAAACTCACACTTTACAAGACGCTGATACTACCCGCGATGTTATATGGATCTAAAGCAAGCAGTTGAGGAAGCTCTTGGGGTGTTTGAGAGAAAAATTCGAAAGATCTACGGGTCGAGCGACATAATCAGTTGTATGGAGTTGCAGGGACTACGGTGGCTAGGCCATGTTGTGCGAATAAATGAGAATGCCCCAGCTAAAAAGGCATATAAAAGTGAGCTAACTGATGGTTCAAGCTGAAGGGGAAAGTCACGAACATGGTCTTTCGAATAGGAGGAGATGAGCTCAATAACGACGCGCTTGGAAATCTTTTTTATGCTCGACTTATAGAACAACCGTTCTGTAAGTAAGTAAAACGAAAAAAAACAAACTTAATATACCATCCAGACTATGGTGGAGGGATTAAAAATTTTAAAGGCCTATAAAATACCAGTAAGGAAAGTAGAAAGTGGACTGGGCCGACTATATGATACCCTTTACCACGTTGGGGATATTCTACACATGCATCCTAACAGACGTAGGCTTTTCTAAGGCGATTATTTGGTGTAAGTCAACATGAATAGGTCGAAATTATATATGGTAGCTAATCTGAACCGATTTCAAGGAATCTTGCAAGATATTAATTTTTATTAATTTCTGTAGTGTACCATTTACATAAAATCGGACGAAAATATATATAGAAGGTATATGTAAATCTGAACCAATTTCAAGAAAACTTGACACACGAAAGGTTATAGTAACAGTACGTTGTACAAAATTGTGTGCCGATCGGTCAATCTTTGGGTCTTTAGTGCACAATTTAAATTAAATCGAAACTTAGCACGCATCATTCTGGACCTAATTCAGTACCGTATGCCAAATTTCGTGCAAACCGAAAGATATATAGGGACTTTGGTGCACCATTTACTTTAGAATCGGACGAAACTTTATGGGAGCTATATCTTAATCTGACCCGATTTTCTCGAAACTTAGCGCTCATCATTCTGGACCTAATTCAGTTCTCTATGACAAATTTCGTGCAAATCGAAAGATATATAGGGACTTTGGTGCACCAATTACCTTAAATCGGACGAAATTATATGGGAGCTATATCTAAATCTGAACAGATTTTCTCGAAACTTATCACACATCATTGTGGACCTAATGCAGTACTCTGTGCCAAATTTCGTGCAATTCGAAAGATATATAGGGACTTTGGTACACCATTTACCTTAAATCGGACGAAAATATATATGGGAGCTTTATCTAAATCTGAACCGATTTTCACGAAACTTAGCACGCATCGTTCTGGACCTAATTCAGTACCCTATGCAAATTTCGCGCAAATCGAGGGATATAAAGGGGCTTTTGTGCACTATAGCTATATCTAAATCTGAACCGATTTTCTCGAAGCTTAGCACTCATCATTCTGGACCCAATTCAGTAAGTGACCTGTGCCAAATTTCATCCAAATCGGATCATAAATGCGACCTGTACTTTGTTAACAAAAATACATGGACGGACGGACCGACAGACGGATAAATCGACTCACAAAGTGATTCTATGCATATTCTCGAAAGGAACCATGAGTCTATCTCGATTATTTTTGCCTGTTACAAACATATGCACAAAGACATAATACCCTGTACAACACTATGGTGAAGGGTATAATTACAGGAATGTGCAAAAATATGTTTTTAGACACCCATGATGAAAACATATTTTTTCTGCACTCGAAGATTTTTATTACTTACATGGCAAACCAATGCACATTTTCAATAAAAAATTTATTTACCTGAAAAAAGAAAAGAAAAAAATATTAGTGAATTTATACATGTATTTTGACGGTAACATTACTATTTGTCTAGGATCGCCGTGAAGCGTTATTCATATTTTTCTACAAAAAGAATCCTGAAAACATTTAAAAACCCATTAGAACTTCTCACCACTAAACTGTGCTGTGAATTTGTAATTATTCTTAAGTTTGTTAACTTTGTTCTCAGTTTTTTGTTTATACCCTCCACCATAGTATGGAGGGTATATTAGTTTTGTTTTTCCGTTTGTAACGCATCGAAATAATAATTTCCGACCCTATTCTTGATCAGCGTAAAATTCTATGACGATCTAAGCATGTTCGTCTGTCCGTCTGTCTGTTGTAATCACTCTAGCGTCTAAACGAATTGAGATAGAACGCCAAAATTTAGTCGTCTTTTGTCTGCAGGCAGGTCAAGTTCGATGATGGGCTATATCGGTCCACGTTTAGACATAGCTCCCATGTAAGGGTACCCCCAAATTTTGAGTATTTCGAGTATTTCGCTGAAATTTAGTAAAATGGGTTATTTTTGGATACCAAATTTCTCCACTAAAAGTTATAAATATAGGTCCACTTTTTCTGGTAGCCCCCATAGGACGGTACCTCTCAATTTTCAGTTTTTTGGAGGTTTTGACCGGATTTTTTCACCGAATTGGCTGTAATTTAGTACTTTGAGTTCTTATTGGGTATCAAATCTCTCCACAAAAAAATATAAATATAGGTCCATTTTTCGGGTAGCCCTCATATTAGGGTACCCCCAATTTTCGGTAGTTTGGGGTTCTTGAGCCCGTTTTTCAACCGAATTCTCTGAAATTTGGTACTTTGAGTTCTTATTGCGTAGCAAATCTCTCCACTAAATATAGGTCCATTTTTTCAGGTAGCCCCCATATAAGGGTGCCCTCCAATTTTCGGTATTTTGGGGTTCTTGAGCACGGTTTTCAACCGAATTCGCTGTAATTTGGTAATTTGTAGTCGTATATGGTAACAAATCGTCCTACCAAAAATTATTAATATTCACCTCCTTTTAGGAGTAGTCCCCTTATAACCCCCTTTTTTATATTAAAATAGCGGATTTTTTCCGTGTATTGGGGTTATCACATATAGCTGTATTCCACCATAGTAGGGGGATATTCGGTAGAGGAAATTTTCAGTTCATAGCCCACATAGTATGGAATTCTAAAACGATTTTGTCGATTTAGCCATATGTTGTAATAATTTTTCTCTCGGAGGATATCGATATAAAAACTAAAACGTGAGGTTTGAGAATGAACTGTATCGACTCGCATTCAGGACCAGGTCCTACATAAAACATCTTTCCTATTTAATATTTAGCGTGATGGACTGTATTGGGATTCAAAACTAAAATATTAGCTTGCAACTTGAGCTACATCGGCCCTTAATTAGGCCTAACCACTTATATAATGAAAACAACAAGTAGTTCTTAATTCCTACACAATGTTGTTAATATTGGTCCCGCTTTAGTATGCCTCATATATATATTGCCCTCTAAATTGGAGTATTTTTAGGATTTTATACACATGTTTCAGCGTACCATGGGTTATTAATATATGTCAACATTTTAGGGTTTTGAGATTTTAGGAAAACCCCCATTGAAATTGCTGAATTTTCTATTTGGTTTACAACAATCGATTGGAAGAATTGTCGTTATATGTATGTTCCCTATGTTTTCATTTCAAAAATTTGTCAGTATTTCTATGGCGGAGGGTATCCAAAGTTCGGTCCGGCCGAACTTAACGCTTTTTTATTTATTTATTTTTTTTTTGCATTTCATAATATTTTTCTTTTATTACTCGTTATGAGTTTTTTATTTTCCTTTATGTTCAATTATTGCTTTTTTTCTACCTCCATTTCTGAATAAGCAATTACTTCAATTATGGATTCGGCCATATGGCGTCATTTTTTATCTCCCGGCTCCCAAATTCGCTCTCTCTCTCTCCCTACCACTTGTGTTTGTGTGTGCGGTGATATTTCGTGTTTTATCAAACTTTAACGGGGTTTTTCTTTTGTTTATTTAAAGTTCTTCTTTTTTGCCGGGTTTTTTGGTTTTATTGCGGCTGGTGTGAATTGAGAATCATAGGGGAAACTGTTTACACTTGACTGAAGTTGAGGTTTTTATCATTTTTCCCCTGTTATTTTTTTGGTTTTGTTTTACTCACTTCTTATCCCGACCAATTCCTGTCGGAATGTTTTAATTGATGCCAGCTAGCGAGCGAGTGAGTTTGAAGAGGAAGTGTTAGTTTAGCAAAATTTTGTTTGGCCACTAAACGGACAACACAGCAGCCATTGATAACTGGGATATTTAGACAGACCAAAAAAACAAATCCGCCAACAAAGGCAGCAAAGTAATGCCAGACAAAAAGTCCAGCAGTAAAAAGGATTAATGTTTTGAAAACAAAAAAATCCACAAAACTTGAAAAGAAAGGGAATTTTTGCAACAGTTTTTGTTGTTGATGCCAATCTTTTTTGACAGCTAATGCACAATTTCCGGATGAACCTAAAGTTGGCAAATTTTATTTTTGTGATATTCGGATGCAATTGTTGAAATTTGTGAGAAATTTTCTTGGAATTAAGCCAAGCCAACCAACAGCTTAGGAAATAAAAAAAGAAAGTCCAGACATAAGAATAAACAGAGACATGAGAAATGTCCTGGCCAGTTCTTGCCTATGGGAATAGGCTGTCCATGTAAAAATGAAAAAAAGTACCATGTTGAAAGTGTGTGTCCGTATTATTGTTCCTCAGCCTATGTATGTTATTTTGGACAGTTTTTTTCAGATCTGTGGAGTATGAATCCATGTTTCGTGGTTTGTCTGTAAATATGATTTAACCGATGGGTTCTGTATCGGCCAAAATCGTCGATAAAAAATCTCGTTTTAAAAGTGCAGTCTTTTCTCTCTCTCTCTCTCTCTTAGCGGTCTCACAACGAAAATAAATTCTTGTGACGGCCCTGGTCACCGCTGAACCTATCCCAGCTTCAATGTGGTAAACACGTCCTCGCAGTTCCATATTCAAAATGTATTATTTGTATATCGGATCCAAATGTTCTGATTTGGTCCAAGACTTACTTACTTACTTAGCTGGCTTGTTACAGAACGGCTGTTCCATAAGCCGAGCTTAAAAAAGATTTCCACGCGCGTCGTTCTTGTGCGCAAGTCCACCAATTCGGAAGACCACTTTCCAAGATGTTGTTTTCTACTTGGTCTTTCCATCTAATTCGTGGCCTTTTCCCTTCTACGGGAACCATCAGTAGGCTCATTTTTACATGGCCTAGCCACCGTAGTCGCTGCAGCTCAATACGACTGACTATGTCGATGTCCGCGTATAAATTGTAAAGCTCGTGGTTCATTCGACGACGATATTCACCGTCGACACAGATCGGCCCGTAGATCTTTCGGAGAATTTTTCTCTCAAACACCGCAAGAGTTGCCTCATCTGCTTGCGCAAGTACCCATGCTTCTGATCTGATAGCACGGGTATTATCAGCGTCTTGTAAAGTGTGAGTTTGGTCTGGCGGGAGGTGGCCTTGTTTCTAAACTGCTTACTTAGGTCATAGTAGCATCTGTTGGCCATCACAATCCTTCTCCGAGTTTCAAAACTGATGTCATTCGTTTTATTTATGGCGGTACCAAGGTATATAAAATCTTTAACTACCTCGAAGCTGTAGTTTTCAAGTTCCACAGTTGGTCCGAGTCTACTGGACGTCTTGCGCGTTGATACCATCAACTTGGTCTTCTCGCCGTTTACTGCCAGACTCACTTTGGCAGACTCCTTTTCAATTTGTTCAAAGGTGGCTGTTACCGCTCGCAATGTTCGACCCATTATATCGATGTCATCGGCGTAGGCGAGTAACTGGTGTTGTTTGGTGTACAGAGTGTCATTTCCGTTCGGCTTTGCGTCTAGTATGACCTGTTCAGTAGGATGTTAAAAAGATCACACGACAAACTGTCAACTTGTCTGAATCTTCGTTCGGTATTGAAGAGATCCGATAGGTCCTCTCCTACTTTAACTGCTGACCTTGTGCCACTTAAAGTTATCCTGCATATCCGTATTAATTTTGGAGGAATGCCGAACGCAGACATGGCTTTAAACACCTCTGAACGGATAGGGCTATCGAATGCGGCTTTATAGTCGACAAATAGGTGGTCGATGTGTTTTTCGTGGGTCTTTTCCAGAATTTGGAGCAGAGTTAAAATCTGGTCAATGGTGGATTTGCCGGGTCTGAAGCCGCATTGGTATGGTCCGATGATGTCATTGACCATTGGCTTCAATCGTTCACACAGCACACTGGATAACACTTTATATGCGATGTGAAGGAGACTTATTCCTCTATATTTGGACACAGGATGCTGAGGTTCCAATCATTGGGCATGCATTCATCTAGCCAAATTGTGATAATCAGCTGGTGCATGCTCCTGACCAGCATTTGGCCACCAGTCTTAAATAGTTCGCCTGGTAACCCATCGGCTCCTGCTGCTTTGTTGTTCTTGAGCCGATTAATTGTTTTTATGACTTCATCTTGGCTAGATGGTATATACTCTATACCATCATCTCTTATTGGTTCTGGGGTATCTTCTTCATCGCCACTATTTGATACTAGAAGCTTTTCGAAATGCTCCTTCCAGATCCTCAACACGCTGTATGTATCTGTCACCAGGTTTCCTTCTTCATCTCTACAGGAGGATGTGACTGCACCAATGCCTTCGGTTTGGTGTTTTACTCGTTGGTAAAATTTCCGGACTTCTGTATATCTCAATTTGCTCACGCTCACGTTTTTCTTGTTCTTTCTTTTTTTCTGAAAATACGTTACGTGTTGCTACTGTCTGCAGGGTTGCTCTATACGCTGCGTTTTTCACATCAGTAGCATTACGACACTCCTCCTTCTTTTTACTGCAGTTTGTTGGGAGTGGGCAATTCTTTGCCATTGTGCTTCTATACTATTATCAGGACAAGAAGTGCTTACTTCAAGCAGATGGGTAAGTTGAGCAGAGTAGGCCTCGGCTACCTGTTGTGTTTGCAGCTTTTCGACGTCAAGTTTCCGTGTTGTATTAGATCGCACCTTTGCTGCTACATTAAGACGGGTGCGTACCTTGGCTGCCACAAGGTAATGGTCCGAATCGATATTCGCTCCTCGGATCGATCGGACTTCTAAAACACTGGATGAATGCCTTCCGTCTATCACAACATGATCAATTTGATTTCTCGTTACTTGATCAGGTGTGATTCAGGTGGCCTTGTGTATATCAGGGCAACGGGCAAATTAGACTGATATAAAAGAACTTCGCTTTTATACGGATTATAGCAATTCGCTCATCTACTGGAGTGAATCTGGACATAAAGTCTTTTTTTCTCCTGTTAACCATAAATTCGCAGCCAAATTCATGTCTCTTTTCATGGCATCTATAATACAGGGCGTAATCGTCTGATTTACTTACGCCTGTCCCTTTCCATCGCATTTCCTGTAAGGCAATAATATCGGCTTTGTACTTCTTGAGTATATTCGCCAAAGCGAACACTGCGCCTGTTCAGTACAACATGCGCACATTCCAAGTGCAGATTCGCAGATCGTGGGCCTTTATACGTTTGCGGGGGTCGTCAACATTAGGGGGGTTTGGTTTTCTTTTTCTTAGCTTTTTCATAGTAGGTTGGGTTTTCCGAGAGTGGGGAACTAACCCGACGCCTCAACCCATTTTTTATAGTTCTTATGGGTGAACTCGCGGCACATATTACCTCACTATTTCATCGGGTGATGAGAATAGCTCCCCAGGTGGCACCGCTGGTTGGTCAGTGTCCACAATTGAAATGAATCAAGATAAGCCTGGACTTCGCCATGTTAAAGCCAAAATGTCTATTATTTTTGGCAAAAAAGAAGACCACGAAGACAAATAATGAAACCGGAATGGAATATAAAAAGTACTTCGGCCTATGAACATGATCTTTATATAGGAACTATGTCAGAACATACACCTTTATATAGTGTAGGTTGACCCCACACATGGACTTGTAAACTTTTCTGCATATGGGCAATATTGCCAATTTTTTAACATAGCTGAAGCGGAGGTTCACCCCTATATAACTCGGGAACTACTTAAGTATATGAATAAAAGTGAATAGTTTTGGGTTAATTGATCTATCTTTGCAAACTGTTCATGATATTGACCTCCAAACTTTATTTTGGTGGAAGCTGTGTCTACTTTAATGTAAAAAAATGTGTAAAAACACGTTGAGGCGAACCAGTTTTTTTATGTTCCCTATCGATTTGTGACTAAGCCACTCATTGCACGGTCTTCGTGTCAAAATAAAACTAGAAGCCAACAAAATGGGGACTACGCCCCTTATGTATCATTTTTCAAAAATTTCACTGCATCTACCTTTAAATGATGCTGACATTTTGAAGCTCGATTTTGAGTGGTTTTTTAATTTTACTTTTAGTTTTAATACGCAAACAGGAATTTATAAAAATCGATTATAAGATTATTGTAGTCGCGAATCTGCGTAATTTGATATGTATTTTGTGTATGTAGTATGTACAGCTTCAGAGTAATACTCATCCGAAGGTGCGAATTTTGTGCGATCAAATTTCTAAAAAACCTATTTTTCGGGCCAAATTTTTAGATCTGTCAACTGAATGATATGAGTACCCGCGATCAATAAGGTTCTTTACGTTTCGGATGATATAAAATCTTCTTCGTGAAAATCCATCTACTAGAACGGCGGGAACTGGCCTTCCAAAAACACGAAATTTGGCAAAAATGTTTTTGAAAATATCGCGGATTAATTTGCGTTTTCTGTGGATCATTTCTGCTTCAATAAATGACCTCATACGGATTTTGATCTTTTTCGAAAAGAGAACTTTAAAAACTTCAGCTGAAAGAGAGATGTACGAAATTTATCTCAAAAATAGATTTTGCTGACACATCCATGGTTCTTAATGGACCACATTGAAATGGTATAGATCGATGTATTTTTTTAGGGTGCACACCGAAATCGGATGCGCGTTAATGGCATATGGAGTTTTCGGAAATTATTCGCGTTTTACGATTTTTTGGGTACTTCAATGTAACATGCGGCACATCTTAGCCGTCAAATGAAATTTCGCAAAATATACATGGATTGGAAGATAAACTTCAGTACTTGCTGGAAACCGCATGTGCATCAAATTATTTTGAGAATTACGCGATTTAGACGCAATTTATCTCAAAAATAGATTGTGCTGGCACATCCATGGTTCTTAATGGACCACATTGAAATCGGTATAGATCGATGTATTTTTTTAGGGTGCACACCGAAATCGGATGCGCGTTAATGGCATATGGAGTTTTCGGAAATTATTCGCGTTTTACGATTTTTTGGGTAATTCAATGTAACGTGCGGCACATCTTAGCCGTCAAATGAAATGTCGCAAAATATATATGGATTGGAAGATAAAATTCCGTACTTCCTGAAAACTGCATGCGCATCAAATGATTTTGAGAATTACGCGATTTACACGCAATTTAAAATGTATATTTCATAATATTATTTTATTTTAAGATATATTCCTATTTATAGAACCCCAAGATTTATCGGAAGGGTCTTGATATAACCCGCAAGGCGTATACTTATACACAAAAAGTGATTAGTTTTATATATGTCAATTTTTCGGCGAAATTCGGGTAAAATAGCAGAATAACTCCAACATTTTTTTCTGAAATTTCTTGTATAAAATTAAAAAAATAAATATGATGACATTATTTTTTTGAACCAAAAACAAATATTTTTCCTCAATATCTTGTTTTGTTGTCGCTGTGATTTACAAACCGCTACACGGACTTGTGTGATTTTGATTCATCATGGTGTTTAGATTATGTATATATTTTTAAATTAATTTTTAGGTGTGCGTATGTCATTAATACAATGAAAATATTTACGTAATCTCCTATATTTTCATTATTTTTCTCATATTTCGCGAAGATGTGCAACTTTTTCGCGATTATTATAATATATTCATATTCTTATTTTACGGAGGAAGATATATATCAACGTTTTTGGTCAATATAACAAACGGCGTAATTTTAAGATTTTTTTCATAAGCCCAAAATTAAAACCTCTATAACTTTTGCGCGCATCAACCAAAAATTTGATCGCGAACGGTTTCGGAGTCAGAACATTTTTCTCTATATGTGTACCAAAAATCATTGATGAGCCACAAAAACAAAAAAGCTGATTTTTTGAAAATGGAATATTAAAAAATTGGCAATATTGCCCATATATATTTTTTTATATCCCAAAAAGTTGACAAATACGACAAGACCTTGAAAATATCGAAAACGGTATAAGCTCAAAACATGAACCGTGGAAATATGTTTTTGCCCTCCAAGAATACGGTATCCTGCATTACAGGCATTGTCATAAAATATTTAAAAAAGAGTCGCGACCTCTATATGGCTACGTCTGAATATGGACCTATATTAGTCTACAAAAATCTTCCTTAACATCCATGAACCCTTTGTACCAAATAATAGTCACTTCAGTTGGAAAAGGTACCTAGAGCCATGAAAATACTGAAAAGGGGCGGTACCGTTATTGGCTGCCAAAAAATTTCTCTTATTGGAAATCCTGATAAACACCAATGGTATTTGATGACATCTAATCTGTTTGTTCATTTCTCATCCTCCGAAGATTCCTCATATGTTGCAAACTCCTATAGAATAAATACCCTTTTCAATTGTAGTAAAAGCCAAAACCCACCACTTCTAGAAAGATTTAAACTGACATTCGGCTAATCGATTATACGTGTTATCGATTAAATTCCTTGTTTTTGTTTTTGTTACAACTAAATTACTACGCCATCAATATTTTTGTTGTGAAACAAAAATCCATTTCAGTTTAAAATTCAATTAAAAAAACACATTGCAAACACCCACACACAACAAGTCAATATATTTTCCTAGAATTCTGATCAATATTTTTCAAGTGACAATGAAAGAACGCCAATTACTCGACGAGTACTTGCAATTCAATAAATTTTGATTTAAAGCACGTTTCGACGAAATCTTTATAACACGCTCTTTTATTTACATAACACAGAGATCAAATAAAAAAAAACGAAAATACGCACTTGTATAAAATAATTGAATAAAAGATTCAAAGGAAATCGTTGGAAAATATGAAACGAGTTGTTGACAACCAACGCGAATTCATCATTCGCTACAGTATATTTTTGTTGACGAAAAATACAAGGCCAAATAAATTAAGCAATACAGCAGGATTTTTCAATATTTGTTTAAAAATCATGAAGAATTTTTATTAAAAAAAAATCCATTCCTCACATCGATATTGGTAATAAAGTAAAGTAATAAAGTCGGACGAGGTCGACTATATGATACCCTTCACCACTTTGGGTATATTCAACAGACGAATCCTAATATATGGGGGATATATCTAACTTCGGACAAACTTTGGGTCTTTAGTGCACAATTTACATAAAATCGGAAGAAAATATATATAAGAGCTATGTCTAAATCTGAACCGAAACTTAGCACACATCATTCTAGACTTATCTCAGTACGCTATGCAAAATTTCTTGGAAATCGAAAGATATATGTGGACTTTGGTGCACCACTTACATTAAATCGGACGAAAATATATATTGGAGTTATACCTAAATCTGAGCCGATATTCACGAAACTTAGCACACGTCATCCTTGATTAAATTAGGTACGCTATGCCAAATTTCATCCAAATTCAAAGATATATAGGAACTTTGGTATACCATTTACATTAAATCGGACAAAGCTGTATGGGAGCTATATTCAAATCTTGACCGATTTTCACGAAACTTGAAAAACATCATTCTAGGCTCAATTCAGTACGTTATGCCAAATTTCGTGCAAATCGAAAGATATATAGGGACTTTGGTGCACCATTTACCTTAAATTGGACGCAAATATATATGGGAGCTATATCTACATCTGAAACGATTTTCACGAAACTTAATACACATCATTCTAGACCTAATTCATTACGCTGTGCAAAATTTCGTGGAAATCGAAAAATACATAGAGACTTTGGTGCACCATTTACATAAAATCGGACAAAATTATGTATGGGAGGTATATTCCAACCTTGACCGATTTACACGAAACTTGGCAAACATCATTCTAGGCTCAGTTCAGTACGTTATGCCAAATTTCATGCAAATCGAAAGATATATAGGGACTTTGGTACACCATTTACATTAAATCGGACGAAAATATATATGGGAGCTATATCTAAATCTGAACCGATTTTCATGAAACTTGGCTGACATCACTCCAGGTTCAATTCAGTATTCCATGCCAAATTTCGTGCAAATCGAAAGATATGCACGAAAGGGACTTTGGTGCTCCATTTACCGTAAATGGGACGAAAATATATATGGGAGCTATATCTAAATCTGACCGAATTTTCTCGAAACTTGACACACGTCATTCTACACTCAATTCAGAATACTATGCAAAATTTCATGCAAATCGAAAGATATATGTGGACTTTGGTGCACCACTTACATTAAATCGGACGAAAATATATATTGGAGCTATATCTAAATCTGAGCCGATATTAACGAAACTGAGCACACGTCATTCTAGACTAAATTAGGCACGCTATGCCAAATTTCATCCAAATTGAAAGATATATAGAAACATTGGTACACCATTTACATTAAATCGGACGAACATATATATGGGAGCTATATCTAAATCTGAACCGGTTTTCACGAAACTTAACACACATAATTTTAGACCTAAATCATTAGGCTGTGCAACATTTCGTGCAAATCGAAAGATATATAGGAACTTTGGTGCACCATTTAAATAAAACGGACGGTGCTACATCTAAACCTGAACCGATTTTCTCGAAACTTGGCACACATCATTCTGGACCTAATTCAGTAATCGAAAGATATATAGGGGCTTTGGCGTCCCATTTACCTTAAATCGGACGAAACTAAATACGGGAGCTATATCTAAATCAGAATCGATATTATCCAATTTCAATAGGGTTCGTCCTTGGGCCAAATAAGTGACTTGTGCCAAATTCCATCCATATCGGATCATAAATGCGACCTGCACTTTGTTTACTGACGGACATGCATAAATCGACTCAGAAAGTGATTCTATGCATATTCTCAAAAGGAACCATGGGTCTATCTCGATTCCTTTTGCCTGTTACAAACATATGCACAAATACATAAAACCCTGTACCCAGCAACGTACACAGAATTTCATTTCGGGGGGGCCCGGTAGTACAAAATGAAAAAATTCACTGTTGCAAACATAAATTTACTGTGAAAAAAAATCATTTCGGGGGGGCCCGGGCCCCCCAAGCCGCCCCCCTGCGTACGTCCCTGCCTGTACCACAGTGTGGTGAAGGGCATAAAAATCCATGCCTCCTGAAAAAATATTTATTAACAAAATCCACGGCTACTATGGATCTTGGAAAAAAACTATTTGTTAAAAAATCCACCACTTCTGTGGATTTAAAAAATATTTATTAAACCAGCAGTATAGTCGGACGGGGCCGACCATACAATACCCTACACAACTTCCACGAAAATCTAACTTTGCGTAATTTGCACCCTCTTGAAACCTGACTAAAGGTCAACATATATTACTAATATTCAGTAGAAGAGGGCGGTACTTGTCCAGATCCTCTTTACCGTGGGTTATGTTGTGATGTTGGGCTTTCAATTGTGGCCTATAGATCGACTCAAAAAAAAGAAAGAAAAAAACACAAAATTGTAAGTTTTCGGTCCACTTCATCCCAAAATTATTATCTGATCATCACCGAAAATTATAGGCGTTGTCCTTGAACATAACTGGAATGTCATGGAAATTGTCAAAGCGATCAGCGCTATATTTCCGCCCTCTAGTGTGGTTTTGGTTACTAAATAATGTCTGAATACCGAAGCACCTGTAAATATTTAATTGGTATCAATTTAAAGGTCAACCACTCCTCTTGAACATTCTATGAACTTCTTTGGTCTAGGTCCTTCAGGAGCATATATATACGCCATAGAATACAAGTTTTGTAATTTTTCACACAAAAGTCATGGTCCATTTGACCCGCTAAATATTGACCGATCATTATCAAAACAGGCATGGCTCGATCCCCTTCTCCATGCAAAAATTCGCGGTGTTTGAGCCGTAATTGCGGCCTCTGGAGCGACCAGAAAATCAGACAAAAATAAAGTTTTTGGTCCATTTCATCCCCTAAATATTAACAGATCTTTTCCAAAAACAATAGGGATCTTCATTGGCCAGAATCCATTCTACATGCAAAATTTCGTGAAGATTGGTCCATAACTGTGGCCTGTACCATGTTTACAAATTGTAATGGACAGAAGGACGGACGGACACACATGTCTAGATCGACTCAGCTAGTCGAGATATGACAATCGGTATACTTAAAGGTGGGTCTAGGACCAATATTTCGCGGCGTTACAAACTTTTGGGGCAGCACAAAGCTATAATAACCTGACAACATAGTTGTTTAGGGTATAAAAATCCACCACTTCAATGGATATCCAAAAAATATATTTATGAATCTTAAAAAAATATTTATTAAAAAATCCACGCCTTTGGCCGATGCCTAAAAAATATTTATTAAAAAATCCAAGCCTTTGGCCGATGCCTAAAAAATATTTTTTAATCGATGCCTAAAAAATATTTATTAAAAAATCCACGCCTTTGGCCGATGCCTAAAAAATATTTATTAAAAAATCCACGCCTTTGGCCGATGCCTAAAAAATATTTATTAAAAAATCCACGCCTTCTAAGGACCCTAAAAATATTTATTAAAAAATACACGTCTTCTAAGGATCTTAAAAAAATATTTATTTAAAATCCACGCCTTCTATGGATTTAAAAAATTCTTAATAAAATATCCACGCCTTCTATGGATTTAAAAAATATTTAAATCTCCACGCCTTCTATGGATCGGGCAAAAAATATTTATTAAAAAATCCGCTCGAAATGTTCGCTGGAAAAAATATTTCTTAAAAACATGCACGCCTTAATGAAGACCATTATGTTTTATACATCTAAGGTACTACATCGACATACAATGTTACAACCAATATTACATCCTCTTCCCTATTATTCCCAATTCTATTACCAATTACTTCTCTATGTGATACTTTAACCCAAACCTTGATTAGTCGAAGTTGTTGTTGTTGCTAGTTTCCCCAGCACACATTGTCTTTCTTCCTGGGCAAAAGTTCTGAGGCGCACAGAAATTAATTCTCGACGACTAAAGTAAGTTTGGGGATTAGTCTCAACAGATGGTGTCGTTGTTGTCGTCCTGTGTCTCCCTGTCTGCCTGGCTGGCTTGAATGGTTTTGGTTAACAGGCTCTATTTAATTTCTATTAACACAAATGAAAAATTACTATCTGGGGAAGAGTTAAAAAGCTTTTAATATTATTGTAGGCTCTTCTTTGGCTATGGCTTTCTGTCGGACTGGCTGTCGACTGCTGTTAGTCTCTGCCAACAACAACAAGAAAAGATAGAAAACTCATCGAATAAAAATCGAGTGTATGTAATGAAGTATGTTTGGCAGCAGAATGTAATGATGTATGTAAGAGGGTAATAGATAGCCAAGTAATGACAACTAAGGACTAAAACAAGATTAACGTCAATACGGACAAACAACAACAACAACAGCACTTAAAGCAGTTGAGGGAGAAGCCGATTAGGTAGTAGTAAACGTATGGCTTACAAGCAATTGATATGGCAAATTAAATGTAATAAGGGTTTATGGGGAGGACGTGGGTAATGTCAAGGGGCCAAAGAAAAAACTAGTAGTAAAGGGGCTCAAAAATAAATAGTATCAAACCAATAGTAAACTTGGTAAGCAAGAAGAAAGGTTAAGTTGTAACAACATGTTGTGTCTATATACAGACGCATTCAGTTTGATTTTCAAAAAAGCGAAGAAACGAAGCCCTTTTCGAAATTACAGAGTAGTTAATTTTGGAAAAGGGACCAATTATCCTTTATTTTTGGAAAATGTTGAAAAATAATAGATGTTTAAAATTAAGTATCGATTTCGAATTTTTTTCTGAACCATTTAAGTTCATGTTTCAACAGAACATTCATTTAAAACTTATTGAGTATTACTTTCGACCAAAACATAAATGTTAAATTCAATTGCCATCGATATAAAATAAGTGGTAGGGACACATGTTTCGAAGAACAATTACAAACAAATTGAAAAACATATATGTTTCCAATGAATGTTAACATATTTTTCTGTAGGCTATCAATCTATGACTTTTATTTTTATTGGTGCCACAAACACAATAGGGGAATCACAATTCGAATCACAATTAATAACGCCATGTTAATCGACGAGAATGGATTTTTTTTAATAAATAACTATTTTCAACTAAAGGGACTGGTTTTTATACCCTACACAACTATGTTGTCAGGGTATTATAGCTTCGTGTAGCCCCAAGAGTTTGTAACGCCGCGAAATATTGGTCCTAGACCCACCTTTAAGTATACCGATCGTCATACCTCGACTAGCTGAGTCGATCTAGACATGTGTGTCCGTCCGTCTGTCCATTACAATTTGTAAACACAATACAGGCCACAGTTATGGATCAATCTTCACGAAATTTTGCATGTAGGATGGGTTCAGCCCAATGAAGACCCCTATTGTTTTTGTTAAAGATCGGTTAATATTTAGGAGATGAAATGGACCAAATATTTAATTTTTGTCGGTTTTTCTGGTCGCTCCAGAGACCGCAATTATGGCCCAAACATCTCGAATGTCTGTCTGTTTTGATATAGATCGGTCAATATTTAGCGGGTCAAATGGATGCTGACTTTTGTGTGAAAAATGGCAAAATTTGTATTCTATAGCGTATATATTTACTCCTGAAGGACATAGAGCCGAGAAATTAATAGTATATCCAAGAGGAGTGGTCGGCTTTTAACCCTCCCGTTCAGTGTTTTTGTCGAATATATTCGACATTTAAAAGTACTCTCTTTCTTTGCGATTTTTCGGTTATCCTATGTGCCGTTTCTATTGATATTTATACCCTACACAACTATGTTGTCAGGGTTTTATAGCTTTGTGCAGCCCTAAGAGTTTGTAACGCCGCGAAATATTGGTCGTTGGCCCACCTTTAAGTATACCGATCGTCATACCTCGACTAGCTGAGTCGATCTAGACATTTGTGTCCGTCCGTCCGCCCGTCTGTCTATTATAATTTGTAAACACGATACAGGCCACAGTTAGGGACCAATCGTCACGAAATTTTGCATGTAGGATGGGTTCGGTCCAATGAAGACCCCTATTGTTTTTGTTAAAGATCGGTTAATATTTAGGAGATGAAATGGACCAAATACTTAATTTTTGTCGGATTTTCTGGACGCTCCAGAGGCCGCATTAATGGCCCAAACATCGTGAAATTTTCCATGGAGAAGGGGATCAGGCCAAAGAATAAGCATGCCTGTTTTCATAAAGATCGGTCAATATTTAGCGGGTCAAATGGACCCTGACTTTTGTGTGAAAAATGACAAAATTTGTATTCTATAGCGTATATAATTACCCCTGAAGGACATAGACCCGATAAGTTGATATTATATCCAAGAGGAGTGGTTGACCTTTCAATTAATACCAATTATATTGTTGTATGTGCTCGGATGTGGGAGTTACACCTAAATATTTACAGGTATCTCCGTAATTCGTATATTATTTAGTAACCCACTATCACTCTAGAGAGCGGAACTATAGCGCTGATTGCTTTGAAATGTTCCATGAGGTTCCAGTTATGGTCAAGGACAACGCCTATAATTTTCGGTGATGATCAGATAATAATTTTGGAATGAAGTGGACCGAAAACTTAATTTTTTGTGTTATTATCGAGTCGATCTTTAGACAACAAATGAAAGCCGAACATCACAACACAACCCACGGTGAAGGGAATCTGGACAATAGCTGTACTGAATACTCGTAATATTCGGAAAATATGTCAGTGTGAGGAACAGGTGCTGTTTACCACTAATCGGGCAAGAGGGTGCAAATATCACGAAATATTGCCCAGGCTCGGAATATACATCCGCAGAAAATTTGAGTTCCGTGATAGTTGTGTAGGGTATCGTATGGTCGGCCCCGTCCGACTATACTGCTCCGCTCACTGGTTTTGTTTTTGCTGAAAGACAGACGAAACTGTCCGAGGGTTAAAATAGAAATGGCTATTTTTTCTAAACTCTATGCCTTTATATGATTTTAAATACAAAACTTTAGATTTTTATTCCGACAAAAAATTTTTTTGACACTGAAAGGGTTAAATTGATACCAATTATATTGTCGTATGTATTGTCTGGGAGTTACACGTAAATATTTACAGATATCATTTCATAATCCATTACCACACTAGAGGGCAGAAATATAGCGCTGATCGCTTTGAAATGATCCATGAGGTTCCAGTTATGGTCAAGTACAACGCCTATACTTTTCAGTGATGATCAGAAAATAATTTTGGGAAGAAGTGGGCCGAAAAATTATTTTTTTTTTTTTTTCGATTCAATCTATAGGCTACAGCTATAAGCCAAACATCACAACACAACCCACGGTGAAGGGAATATGGATAAGTAATTATAAGGGCTGTACGGAATATTGATAATATTCGGAAAATATGTCAGTTTAAGAAATATTATCCAGGCTCGGAGTAAAAATCCGCAGAAAGATAGAGTTTTGTGGTAGTTGTGTAGGGTATCGTATGGTCGGCCCCGTCCGACTACACTGCTCCGATCACTGGTTTATTTATAATTATTGTTATACCCTTCACCACAGGGTATTATGTCTTTGTGCAAATGTTTGTAACATGCAAAAGGAAACGAAAAAGACCCATGGTTCCTTTTGAGAATATGCATAGAATCAGTTTCTGAGTCGATTTATGTATGTCCGTCTGTCCACCAGTCCGTCTGTTGGTGTTAAATTGTAAACAAAGTACAGGTCGCATTTATAAACCGATTTGGATAAAACTTGGTACATCTCATTTGTTTGGCCCAAGGACGAACCCTATTGAAATAGGGGAAAATCGGTTCAAATCGATATTTTCGTCCGATTTTATGTAAATGGTACATCAAAGTCCTTATATATCTTTCGATCTGCTCGAAATTTGACACAGCGCACCTAATTGAGTTTAGAATGATATGTGCTAAGCTTCGTGGAAATCGGTTCAGATTTAGATATAGCTCTCTTATTTATTTTCGTCCGATTTTATATAAATGGTGCACCAAAGTTCCTACTTAATTGGGTCTAGAATGATGTGTGCTAAGTTTCGAGAAAATCGGCTCAGATTTAGATATAGCTCCCATATATATTTTCGTCCGATTTTATATAAATGGTGCACTAAAGTCCGTATATATCGTTCGATTTGAACGAAATTGTGCACAGCGCACTTAATTGAGTCTAGAATGATGTGTGCTAAGTTTCGTGAAAATCGGTTCAGATTTAGATATAGCTCGCATATATAGTTTCGCCCGATTTAATTCAAATGGTACACCAAAGCCCCTATAAAATTTTCGATTGGCACGAAATTCGGCAGAACGTACTGAATTAATGTGTGTTAAGTTTTGGAAAATATAAAGATGATTTGTCTGTTCTACCTACAGCATATTGCATATATAAGCTCCTCTTGTATGCACCCATAGTGGTGAAGGGTAACATATAGTCGGCTCCTACGACTTTCGAACTTTCCTTGCTTTTTTCACGATTCTTATAAGACGTCGAATTTTTAATAAACATAAGTCGGGGATTTTTTAATAAATATTTTTTCATGATCCTTGTGAGGCGTGTATTTTTTAATAAATATTTTGTTACGATCCTTACAAGTCGTGGATGTTTGAATAACAATTATTTCTGTCCTTATAAGACTTGGTTTTTTTAATAAATATTTTTTCACGATCCTTTATATATTCCCCACTGCCAGTCCATATCCCCCTCTCTACTCTTTCCATAATAATTCCATGTTCTCCTCGTCCGATGTTTATTTAATATTATGTTTCAATTTTCGAAAAATTGAAAACAATCCGTTTTTGTTTGGACAAATAAAATTTAAAACATTAAAGTTAATTGTGTTATGTGTCGTCATTAATGCCATTTAAATGCAAAATAACTTAATTCGATTTGGCAGTGAAATGGACCATGGAACGAGTAGCATTTATAGTTTGAAGGCCTTTTAGTTCGTTTGTATGGTGGCCATGGTGTGCTGCCTAATTGACACTAACAAATACATTGGCAAATATCCAAAAATAAAAATAAACAACTGCAGGAGCAACAACATACCACTCCACAAACTCACACTAGCGTACACGCACAGATAGGCCAGGAAATTGGCATTACGCACGCACACACACGCACACAGAGGACAAGAGAGATCTTGTGGACACAAATACATATTATGTATGTATGTACAAATGAACATTTGGGACATACATGAAAACTATACGCACTATACAACATCGATCATTCGGCACAAATACAATCACACCCACAAACAAACACATACACACTCCCCCCACCCACACATCGAAACAAACTTAAAATGGACAAATTGACTTAAACACTAAATGAACTCTGACCGATATCTCGAAAGTTGAATTTTTATTGCTAACGAGATGTATTTGTTCAAGTTGGTGTGTGTGTGTGAATATGTGGTTGTGTGCGTTTATTTGTGTTTATCTGTTTATACGATTTCTTTACTCCTTCGTTATGGTTGACAGCTTTTGACATAAGGTGGGGTTCAGAAAGTGCCGTTGAGATAACAGGAACAGAACATTTAAAAGATTTTCAATTTAATTAAAATTTCAGTCACACCCATCCGCACACACACACATATCCAACGAAGTTGTCGAATTCTAAACAAACACACCAGCCAGCATTTTAAAGCAAATGTCCTGCTTTATAATAAAAAAAAAACATGCATACATTTATTTTATCAAGCCATTCATTCGATCATTCATTCATACATGTAAACATATCATCACACATACATACATACTATGTATACAAATATTGTCATATATATAATGGAGGCTATGCAGATATTGGCTGTATAAATGGAGAAAATAGGGTATAAATTGAGATCCCTATAAGGAGTGGATTTAAAAAAATCCTTTAGGGCCTGAATTCGTATTTTTTCAATGGCCTTCAGACGTTGATTTTTATACCTTACACAACTATGATGTCAGGGTATTATAGCTTTGTGCAGCCCCAAGAGTTTGTAACGCCGCGAAATATTGATCCTAGAACCACCTTTAAGTATACCGATCGTCATAACTCGACTAGCTGATTCGATCTAGCCATGTGTGTCCGTCCGCCCGTCTGTCCATTATAATTTGTGAACACGATACAGGCCACAGTAATCTTCACGAAATTTTGTATGTAGGATAGGTTCTGGCCAATGAAGACCCCTATTGTTTTTGGTAATGATCGGTTAATATTTAGGGGATGATGGACCAAATACTTCGTTTTTGTCGGTTTTTCTGGTCGCTCCATAGGCCGCAATTATGGCCCAAACATCTCGAACTTTTACATGGAGAAGGGGATCGGTCCAAAGAATAAGCATTTGTGTTTTGGTAAAGATCGGTCAATATTTAGCGGGTCAAATGGACCCTGACTTTTGTGTGAAAATTACAAAATTTGTATTCTATGGCGTATATATTTACTACTGAAGGACATAGACCCGAGAAGTTGATAGTATATCCAAGAGGAGTGGTTGACCTTTAAATTGATACCAATCATATTGTCGTAGGTACTCGGATGCGGGAGTTACACTTAACTATTAACAGGTGCTTACGTACTCATATATTATTTAGTATCCTATTACCACACTTTAGGGCGGATATATAGCCTGATCGATTTGTAATGTTTCATGAGGTTCCAGTTATGGTCAAGGACAACGCCTAAAATGTTAGGTGATGATCGGATAATAAATTTTCGGATGAAGTGGACCGAAAAGTTAATTATTTGTACTTTTCGAGTCGAAAGCCGAACATCATAACACAACCCACGGCGAAGGGAATCTAGCCAAGTAATTAAAGGAGCTGTACTGATTATCAGTAACATTTTCTGACCTGTAGCCAGACAAAAGTGTGCAAATATCGCGAAATATTGCCCAATCTCAGAATATAGAACCACAGAAAGTTAGATTTTCATGGAAGTTGTGTAGGTTATCATATGGTCGGCCACGTCCGACTATACTGCTCCGCTCACTGGTTTTATAAGTATTTTATCACGATCCCTATAAGGCGTGGATTTTTATACCCTTCACCACACTGTGGTACAGGGTATTATGTCTTTGTGTATATGTTTGTAACAGATAAAAGGAAACGAGATAGACACATGGTTCCTTTTGAGAATATGCATATAATCACTTTTTAAGTCGATTTATGCATGTCCGTCCGTCCGTCTGTCCGTCTGTTGGTGTTAAATTGTAAACAAAGTACAGGTCGCATTTATGATCCGAATTGGATGAAATTTGGCATAGGTCACTTATTCGGCCCAAGGACGAACCCTATTGAAATTGGGAAAAATCGGTTCAGATTTAGATATAGCTCCCATATATATATTTAACCGATTTAATGTAAACGGTCCCTATATATCTTTCGATTTGCACGAAATTTGGTACAGGTTAATCATTTAGGTCTAGAATGATGTCTGCCAAGTTTCGAGAAAATCGGTCCAGATTAAGATATAGCTCCCATATATAGTTTCGTCCGATTTCATGTAAATGGTGCCCCAAAGTCCCTATATATCTTTCGATTTGCACGAAATTTGGCATAACGTACTGAATTGAGCCTAGAGTGATGTCTGCCAAGTTTCGAGAAAATCGGTCCAGATTTCTAAATAGCTCCCACATATATAGCTCACATATTTTAAGTAATTGACGCAACAAGGAACCAATAGGAACAAAACGTTCTGAAATTAGTATAACCTAACCTGTGACAAGTTTGCTTGAAATCGCTTAATATTTGGATAGAGCTTCCACATATATTTTCGCCCGATTTCAAATAAATTGGACATCAAACTCCTCATGTTAGTCAGATTGACATATTTTTCGATTTACATACTTTATGGATATATCCAGGTAGATTCACATTATCACATATATTATTTCATCCAATTTCATGTTAATAGTCCTGTTTAATATACCCATAGTGGTGAAGGGTATCATATAGTCGGCCCCGTCCGACTTTACTACTTTCCTTACTGGTTTAATTAATATTTTTCCTTGGACCTAATAAGGCGTGGATTTTTAAATAAATATTTTTTCAAGATCCTTATAAGGGTTGGTTTTTATATCCTTCACCACACAGTGGTACAGGGTATTATGTCTTTGTGCACATGTTTGTAACAGGCAAAATGAAACGAGATAGACATATGGTTCCTTTTGAGAATATGCATAGAATCACCTTCTGAGTCGATTTATGCATGTCCGTCCATTTGTTAGTGTTAAACTGTAAACAAAGTACAGGTCGAATTTATAACCCGATTTGGATGAACCCCATTGAAATTGGAGAAAATCGGTTCAGCTTTAGATATAGCTCCCATATATATTTTCGTCCGATTTTATGTAAATGGTGTACCAAAGTCCCTATATAACGTTCGATTTGCATGAAATTTGGCATAGCGTACTGAATTAAATGCATAATGATGTGCGTTAAGTTTCGTGAAAATCGGTTCAGATTTAGATATAGCTACCATATATAGTTTCGTCCGATTTTATGTAAATGGTGCACCAAATTCCCTATATATCTTTCGAGTTGCAAAAAAATTAGCATAGGATACTGAATTGAGTGCAGAATGATGTGTGCTGAGTTTCGTGAAAATCGGTTCAGATTTAGATATAGCTCACATATAAAATGTCTTCCTGTTTTATGTAAATGGTGCACCAAAGTTCTTATATATCTTTCGATTTACGCGTACTGAATTGAGTCGTAAAAATCGGTTCAGATATAGATATAGTTCCCATATATATTTCCTTCAGATTTTAACTGAACTGCGTCTAGAATGATGTGTGTTAAATGTCGTGAAAATCGGTCCAGATTTAGATATAGCTCCCATTTGTATTTTCGTTGGATTTTAAATAGGTTCCAGATCATATATTCAAGTTTGTTCAATTTCATGTCAATGTTGTTTCGAAAAGGCGGAGTCTGTTAGGAGACATATGTAGAATATACCCAAAGTGGTGAAGGGTATCATATAGTCGGCCCAGTCCGACTTTACTACTTTCCTTACTGGTTTATATATATATTTTTTTGTTATCCACATAAGACGTGGATTTTATAATAAATGTTTTTTCTTGCTGTTGAAAATTTTTTTTAAAGTGTAATTAACCATACATTCTATCTTGTCTTACCCCTTTAATAATAAACCAAAATTTAGATTCTGGGTTATTAAAATAGGAGAAAAAAAGTAGGAAATGTTGGTAGAGAGATTATAATGACAATTTTTTTCCATTTGGCCGAATTGTAAGCTTTATTGAGCAAAAATGCAAGACCAAACAAAAACACGAGCCTGGCGACCCAGAATTCTTGTTCAAACATAATATTATTTGTATTTCATTTAAATTTCTGCCACCACTTGAGTCATCAATGTATATATTTGTACGTGTGTGTGTGCATTTTACTGCAAAGGAATTCCATGAGTGTCAATGGGGAAAAAAAGGTAACGATACCTTCAATCATTGATGGTTATGAAGAGGTTAGAAGAAAAACACACATAAATACTTACGAGACATACATATTTAATGTGGCAGAGGATGCCATTAACTTTTGTTGGGTTGACTTTTTGAGTTTTTGTTCTTTGGTGGTGGGGAAATGGATAGGAATTTGTGTGTGTTTTTCCTACTAATATATGTGAGTCCTTTTCTGTGTAGTAAAGTGTCCTAATAAATTTAACTCGTCATTATTTTGAAAACAGGAACAAATACTTAATACTGTTGGGTATTTCAAAACTAGGTGTTTTGGAAATGAGTTGTCCTTTTTCTAACCTATCATTTCCATTTTAACACGAAGATACACACACACACACACTCACTCACACATATATTTCAACAGTGGTTTGAGTGTAAATTGTTTTTTTTTCTTTCGTCTTCAAACTTCCTCTAACTCAAGAGACATTACACCTCTTCGGAGGAAGAATAAGAAGAACCAAATAACTGCAGAGCGTAAATTGTCAATGTACCATAAGGAATTCCCTTAAGTGATATGCCTATATCTCTTAATATAGATATATGTATGTTTATACACATACGCAAACATATTTGTATGCGTCAATGTGTATCCCCACTGGATAATCTTCCATCCAACCATCCATTCATCTACCAAAAATGAAGAGGCAAGCAATTTCAAATAAATATGGAAAACAAATTCCATTGACATGCCATGGCCCTGCCATTTTTCTTTCCTTGTTTTAAAAATGGAGAGAATTTCATTTTTTTTTGGGTCCACAATTTTCGCATTATTAAAACGACAGGTTGTCATTACAAAGTGTGACAGGATAAGAAAATGTGATCAAAAATATATTTGAATATAATGGCATTTTCCTTTACCATGAATGTCATAATAAGGGTAGTGGCAGAACATTTTTGAGAATACTAAATATTTTTTAATAAGGCGTTGAAGATATTAAAAGTAAATAATATTGAAAATTATTTTACTACGTATGCTTTCTATATGAAGTTAGCGATGGTCTAGGGAATTATTGTCTAACGTAGAGGTGGACCACAAGGTGGACAAGTGTATATTAAAGTTGTGAGGCACAATTCAAATAAATAAAAATTTCTCATTCCGCTTGGAACACCTGGAAATAATCACTTGATACACCTTTAGGTATAAATGTTTTTGATCAGAATAAAATGGTTTAGCCATATCCTACTCTTGAAATTACCATAGAGCTCGTAATACAATGTTTGGTATTGGAAATAGGATATATTGGTCCACTTTTTATGGTACCTCCCATATAGCGATACCCCACAATATTCTGTAGTTTGAAGCTTTTGGGCACATTTTTCAATATAATCAATATTGGCCTACCTTAGGATATCGCGGAATTATCCATACTAATTTTTCAGGTTCTCATAAGGTGTCAAATCCTACCAGAAACTATCAATATCGGCTTA
>NW_026882734.1:0-44610 GCF_032173495.1 Musca vetustissima | reverse complement strand
ATATAAATTTTCTATTCAGCATAGACGAGGTTGTCAGAACGTAGTCCCTGATGCTCTCTCTAGAACCAATACTGAAGATTTGTCATCATTGGAGATTTATATATAGGCGCACGGAACATGCAAAAGGAGATCAGGTGCAAGGAAGTTTTGGAAGTTTTGAAGAGCTCATGACGATTCTCTATCTGCTCATGGCGGTATAAATAAAACGTTATTTAAGTTGAGGAAGTACTATTTTTGGCCTAATATGGTAGTCGATGTACGAAATTATATTAATGGTTGTGAAATTTGTAAGGCTAGAAAACATCCTAACCAAACACTTCGTCCACCTATGGGTAGGACTTCCGAAACTCATAGATTTTTTCAAAAGATCTACGTAGATTTTTTGGGGCCTTATCCTAGGTCGAAGTCTGGGAACATAGGTATCTTCGTTGTATTGGACCACTTTACAAAGTTTCCATTTTTGAAGGCAGTTAAGAAATTTTCAACTGATATAGTGGTCAAATATTTGGAAGAGGAGCTTTTTCATACGTATGGGGTGCCAGAAATAATAGTGTCTGATAACGGATCTCAGTTCAAATCAAAACAGAGGCGCTTGCAATCTATAAAATACTAATATTGAATTTTCTTTAATCTGCATATTTTTAAACTAGTCTTTTGTAACGGTTGGTATTAGGCGACCTCTACCTGTCATTTAAATGTGTAACCTGAAATACTATTTATCTGTTTATTGACGTTTTTCTGATTTTCACTTTAGCCATCTTTATTAAGCATTGGAAAATTTGATTGGATTCAACTTTTCATGAGGTTTCATCTTTCCGATGAAAGATATGTTTCGTCCATTTTGTCACCAGGAAGTCTTAAGATAACATCTCCCTTGCCTTAAAACTAACTACAGTTTATTCCTAAGGTATTGTCAGTTTTTTTAAGACAAAGTTTGTCTTCTCTAAAGATAATAGAAATAAACCATCTATTTGCTTAATTGCCCAGTAAGTAAATCATCATTATTATTTCTGATGCATTTTTAGTTGGTCGAATTCCTATTTTGCGTATATTTTTCTTTTTATCCCCAGCGCTGATATTTCCATATACCATGTATTTCTTCATGTATATGCATTAACATAAGAAACTGCAAATTCATTTCATATTCTTCTTATTGATTTCTTCGTTTTGGGATAAATTCCTAAAGGTAAATATTGTTGTAATATTAGTTCTAAAATTGTTTCTTCTTCATTTGCCACTTCCTAATATGGTACAATTTATTGTTGCTTTGCCAGGTCTCCAGCATCTCCAATATTGATGACACTCAAATTGTTGTTGTTTTCTCTGCGCTGCGTTTTTTCTTCAACTGTCTTTTGTATTTTTATGATCGAACATACAGATCAGTATTCATCAACGATTGCGACATTCAGACCGAGGAAAGGCGTGAAACATTTCTAGCGAAGTCTTCTGTGTTTTGGTGTGATAAGTTTATATAAAAATCATAAATTTATAAAAAAACAGTGCTCAAAAAAATCTGTCATATCTGTCATAAGACAGAGTAAAGAAAGGAAAAACCATCCAATTTTTTAGATACAGTCTCAAAGTGAGACCAAGTCAATTGAAAACTTAAAATTACAAGAAAAAGTGTGAAAAACACAACATAATATTAAGAAAAAATGTAGTAATTCAGTCTGAAAATAATTTATCTAAGATGCTTTTATGCAAATCAATGAATTAAAAACAAAATAATTAGAATTTAAAAATTTATCATTCCTAAGTGAATGTAATATTTTTCAATTTGTCTTTGGTGAACATTTTTTCTATTTACTTTTCTAAAAAAATTGTGAAAAAAGGAAACAAGTGAAATTACAACAATAACAAAACAATCAGTGCAATTTTGCTACGCTAATGATCATTTTGCATTCCTTTTGAATATGTATGTTGTGTGTGTAGGTATATCCCTTGCGCCTACTGCAAACTCTCCACTGTTAAACTGTTGGCTGATCGCAACATCTCTGTAGCTCACCAACGCAACATGTTTGATTCATACACAACTTAATATTTACATCAAACATTTGCATACAACACAACACAACATTTACACCTCTCTTAATCTTCAAACCAGCATTCAGCAGCATCATACCAGACTCTGAGAAAGTATACTTTCAACGAGGGAATCACAAGAGCGTACGTAAGTCAATGAACTCTTTGTTGTTTTGTTTTTGCAATTTTTATAAAACGAAGAATGATGATAAAGAGAAATAATAAAACTGTAATAATGGTGACCAGATTTGTGATAATTGTTGATGCATTGAAATAATGAAATATTTAATCTGTTAACTAAATGTTTAAATAAAAAAACAAATGATATTATAAAAAAAGTAAAATTAAATAAAATTATAAATTGAATAAATTATACACAAAATTAAATTTTAATTGAAATAATTTAATTTTGTTCAACTAATATTATTGTATTTATTTATTTTTGAATATGGTCACCACTATTATTCGTTTTGTTATTAATGTTGTTGTAATATGCATAAATTGATTTTTTTTGGTACAAATATTTTATTTTATTGTTGTTGTTGAAACAGTGAGTGATGTGATGAACATTACAGAGAGGTTTTAAGATGATTTTTTTTCATTATTTGATTTAATTTTATTTATTTATTTTTTTATTATTTTTTTCTGTATTGCAAATTGATCACGCTATTAATCATTTGAAATACTTTAAATTTGGGTTTATTTATTTTTTTTTCATTTGTTTATTTTAATTGATTTAAGATTACATTTATGTTTAGTAATATTAATAATTTAAAAATTGAAGAGAAGCTATGTAAATTTATAGAGAATGTCAAGCCAAATTTCTCTTATATTTGAATTTAATCTAAATAAAGTTAACAAAATGTATATTGAATAGAAGATCAAAGACATCTGTTTGATTTCTCTTATTTAGACAAGGTTCATTGTTGTCAATGAAGGGGTTGCAATGCAGTACATACATATCTCTGTCAGGAACATTAAGTTGTTGCAACCAGGTTGGGAGGGCACATCATGCAACATAACATCAAGTTGCAATGCAACATTTTGGAAGACATCCGTTTCCTTTTTAGCTATTTCCTACCTTTCTCTACAAACTCTTAGTTTGAGAGAGATATTCTTCTGTCTTCTTTCCTTTTCCTCTTTTTCTTATTTGTTATCTCTTTCTGGTTTTTTTAAACAAAATGCACGCAAATAAATGTATTTTATGTAGCTCGATGGTATTTTAGGAAACTTTGGTATTTCGAATCCCCCCTCCGACGAGATATAAGGCCGGATGCAAAGCGTGCATTACCATGATAATTACTCCTTAAAATTACACCTACCATTTCTAGCTTAGTTATATGCTACATTATAGAAGAAGTTCGTCCAGCTAAAACAAAGGCTTAGCTGGACTTAAGTTAGTACGCTGTGGAAAATTTTGTTTAAATATGACAAATAAGGGAGTTTGAAGCATCGTTTACCAAGTATCGGATGAAACTATTTAGGGAACTATATCTAAATCTGAAAAGATTTCCACAAAATTTCATAAACATCAGAACGCCGTACAAAATGTTGTTGTAATCGGACAAATATTGTGTGTTTGGTGCACCATTTGAATCAAATGGGACGAACATTTGTATGGGGGCTAAATCTGAACCGATTTTCTCCAATTTCAACACGGTCCATTAGGCCAAATTAGTGAGTTTTGCCAAATTTCTACTAACTCGGATCATAAATGCGATCTGTACTTTGTTGACAAGAATAAACGGCCGTCCGACCACATGCATAAATCAACTCAGAAAGTGATTCTATGTATATTATCCAAAGGAACCATGTGTCTATCTCGTTTCCTTTTGCCTGTTACAGACATATGCACAGAGACATAAACAGCATATGATGTGAGCGAAGTTTATTGAAAAATCTCTTGGTTCTGTCTTTTTCGCAATATATAATAGTTCTTTAAAAATAAACAGTGCATGTGGATATGAAATTAAAGTTCAAACATCGACCTCAACAATCTTTAAACAACAGCCCAACGATTTATAAAGCAAATATCCCTTTTCCGTGTTATCAAATATTTGTTGTAATTTAATGTGATATAATTGAATGTAACCCTTTTTTGTTGTTCTTGTTTTCCATAGTTTCCCTCATAAAGGAATAAATAGGGATAGATCCGAATAACTTATCACCATTCCATCTTTCTTAAAACAAAAGTATTTAAATTGGCTTACGTTTTTATACCCTTCACCACACTGTGGTACAGGGTATTATGTCTTTGTGCATATGTTTGTAACAGGCAAAAGTAATCGAGATAGACCCATGGTTCCTTTTGAGAATATGCATAGAATCACTTTCTGAGTCGATTTATGCATGTCCATCCGTCTGTTGATGTTAAATTGTAAACAAAGTACAGGTCGCATTTATAATCCGATTTGGCTGAAACTTGGTACATCTCATTTATTTGGCCCAAGGACGAACCCTATTGAAATTGGGAAAAATCGGTTCAGATTTAGATATAGCTCCCATATATATTTGTGCCCGATTTACGGACTTCATTCCCTGAAAATCATTCGATTTGCACGAATTTTTGCATAGCGTACTGAATTAGGTCTAGAATGATGTGTGCCAAGTTTCGTGAAAATCGGTTCAGATTTAGATATGGCTCCCATATATAGTTTCGCCCGATTTTTGGTATATGGTGCACTAAAGTCTCTGAAAATCTTGCGAGTTGCACGAATTTTGGCACAGCGTACGGAATTAAGTCTAGAATGATGTGTGCTAAGTTTCGTGAAAATCTGTTCATATTTAGATATAGCTCCCATATATAGTTTCGGCCGATTTTAGGTAAATGGTGCGCCAAAGTCCCTGAAAATCTTTCGGTTTGCACG
Source organism: Musca vetustissima (assembly GCF_032173495.1). Taxonomy (NCBI): domain Eukaryota; kingdom Metazoa; phylum Arthropoda; class Insecta; order Diptera; family Muscidae; genus Musca; species Musca vetustissima. The sequence goes on along the minus strand of NW_026882734.1, from coordinate 39,721 downwards.
AATTTTGGCATAGCGTACTGAATTAAGTCTAGATTGATGTGTGCCAAGTTTTGTCAAAATCGGTTCAGATTTAGATATAGCCCCATATATAGTTTCGCCCAAATTTTTGGTATATGGTCCACTAAAGTCCCTGAGTTTCGTGAAAATCGGTTCAGATTTAGATATAGCTCCCATATATAGTTTCGCCCGATTTTAGGTAAATGGGTCACCAAAGTCCTATCTATCGATTTGCACCAATTTTGGTTTATAGCATAGCTCTCATATATAATTTCGACTTATTCATGTTAATTGTACACCAAATAATCAATGAGTGTCTGATTGAGATTAAACTGTAAACAGTGCAGCATACCGAATACCGTGTGTCAAGTATGTTTTAAATCGGTTTACAAAATTTGGGATAGGTTGCAGAATGACATATGTAGGGATTGATGTTAGTCAGTTCAGATATAGATAAAGATCACATATTTAAGTTCGTTCAATGTCATGTCAATTTTTTCTTCGAAAAATCGACGTCTTTTAGGATACATATGTTGAATATACCTAAAGTGGTGAAGGGTATCATATAGTCGGCCCAGTCCGACTTTACTACTTTCCTTACTGGTTTTGTTGTCATTTCCCTTTATTCTTAGATTAAAAAAATTCCCAATTATGTCTTTTTAAAGTTTTGGTTCGTTGGTCCATAAACTTTTCACTTTTTTACATAAACTTAAAGCAAATTGGACGGCAATTTAGTGTTTTGGTCCTTTTGTTCTGCTTCCGTTGTTGTCCCTTTACGCTTGGTGACAACTTCGTTTACGACCTTGCCGATGTTGGCCCAATCCTCTTCTCCGCGTAAAATTTCGCGATGTTCGGGTTATATTTGCGGCCTCTAGAGTGACCAGAAAAACCGACAGAAATTAAATATTTGGTCCATATCTATATATATATATATATGAATCCGTGTTAGTAGGTGATTTAAAAATCGAAAGTGAGTCATGTCCTCATAAAATGTCCGTGGTATAAAGCTACCTATATGTTTCACTTTACTGATTATTCTACTTGATAATAAGTGAAAATCATCACATTTACCCCCATTATACTCATATCAATTCCATAAGAATTTTTAGAAAATATATTCTGTATTGCCTCATATGGTGATTGAAGTTCGCATTCAAATGATGTTAGGTTGCATTGTAATGAATGCTACATCTATATATATATATATATATATAAAAGAGCTTAGTGTTAAGTGAGTGAGTGCTCGACTGACAGATCATCGCCCAGACGAAACAGTTGAAGCTTGAAGTTTGAAATGTACTGAGTAGTTGTTGTTGGTGTAGGCGTGAGATAAGGCTGGGTTTTTGGAAATTTAGTACGAAATGTACTAAATTTTACCAAATATGGTACCCTCTGTATTAGGCGAACGGGAAGAGCTAGAATTCTTAAATTTGAAAGCTGTAAAAAATGTTTTTGGAAATTCGACCTATAAGTGTACTAAAAGTACTAAAAATTACGAATTTATATATGTATTGAACATATATAGGTAGAATCTTGAAATTTTATATGGAAATACAGTTTGGGAAGTGGTGTATATGGTAATGCTTTAAGAAATTCGTACTCATGTGTATAAAAAGTACAAAATGGTACTAAATTTGTTACTATTTGCATTTAGTTGAGTGTATAGAGATGGAATCTGGAAAATCGGAATCAGGACAACTATTGGAGCACAAGATTGAAGTAGCTTTAAAAAATCGTACTTATGTGTACGAAAAGTACTAAATAAAATGACTGTTAAATGTAGGATTGTCACTTATTGGTACGAAAAGTACTATATGGTACCAAATTTAGTAGAATTTGGAATTTGCTTGAAAGGATAGAGCTGAAATCCTGAAATTTGAAATTAAGATTACTGTTGAAGATTGAGCTATAGAGACATATTTACAAATTCGTATTTATGTGTACGAAAAGTACTAAACGGCACTAGATTTGGTACAATCAGGATTTGGGTGAACGGAGAGAGCTGGAAACCTAAAATTTTGAATAATGGTTGCTGTTGGAATATAGAATTGAGATATGGAGTTTAGGATTGAGGAAGTTTAGGAAATTCTTAATTATAGAAACAAAAAGTATTAAATGGTACCAAATAGTTTGCAAATTGTTTTTGCGTGAACGGATCGGGCTGAGATTCTGAAAGTTTGAATTAGTATTACAGTTAGAGTGTAGGATTGAGACAAGTCAGTAATTTGGAAAATTTGAGGTGGAATTCAGAACTATAGTACAATAAATTATTATTATTATTTTTTTTTTTTTGTATTCCCTTTCAGCATACGAAGTAGCGGGCACTTTGCTAGTCCACATATACAATGAAATCTTTTGGTTTAACTTGAAAATGGGAATAGCAATACTTTAAATAAATCATTGTTTATAGAATAAAGGTTAGAGACAATACAGTGCGAATATTTTCAGCCCAGTTTTTTTTTCAACAAAAGAACTTTTGTTTAATAGTTTTTTGGAGCTAACTTCAAATTTGAATTATACTGAAATAAACCAGGAAAAGCTTACTTAACTACTTTATGCTGGTCTTGCGGCAAATGAGCAACGTATTTGCTTTAAGAGCTTCAAATTAAGTATCTTCAATTGACATGAAATTTTACTTATGTTTCAATACCTAAAGTTAAAATTGCTTCATATAAATATATATATATATATATAACTATACATATCACACAATTAATTTCGTTCGATTTGATATCAATGATTCTTCAATGATGCTACGTCTATTCTATCGACAGGACCACATATAGACCAGAATCATTAGAGAAGGACGCTTAATATGCCACGTTTAAATCGCTACATATGTTACTGTACCTTACAATACGGATCTTAGTAGCATTTCTTGTATATACTCAAAGTGACGAAGGTATATATTCAACTTTTGTACTTTCGTTACAGGCTAATTTTAAAATAACTTATCACATTATGGAGGGCATTGCACCTTTCTAATTCGATGCTCGAAGATAAATTATATCGGTTTAATGGTAGTGTCCTTCAATTTGCTGTATTTGGAGGGGGTATGAGTATGTTCCACCCTTTAATTATCAATATCGATGCACGTTCAAGAAAAGAAAAGTTTTAAGCACTGCTTGGATTTCGTCATTCTAAATAAATGTCAGTACCCCTATAAGGGAATTCTCCTTAAAAAAGTAGCTGCAATTTAGTATATTCCGCTTATTTGTAATATCAGCTATATAAATAAACTTTCCATTTTTATACTCTCCACCATAATTTAATATACACTCCACATTAAATTTGTAATTCCATTTACACCTTGATATTGCAAATTCTTTAAAGTTCCATTACGAAAACTAAAACGCCGATATTTTGGCGTTTTAGTTTTCGTCAAATTACAAATACCTATAAAATTGTATGTATTAGCCGAAGGTTTCAATTACCTTCTTCTTTGATTAAAAAAATAAGATTTAAAATTCTAATTGAATTTTAGTATTATTCCATATGACACTCATATGGCTTATAATGTTCGCAAATGTGACAAGAATTCCCCAAATGCACTTCAACACAAATGTTAATACTACCGCTTTTAGCACATAATTAAAATAATTGTATGTCATATCCAGTGTTGCCAATTTAGCACTTTTAGTGCTAGATTTAGCACTTTTTAAACTCGTTTAGCACCAAAAAAAGTGATCTAGCACCTAGCACTTTTTTTAGCATTTTTTATTTTTCAGTAATTTTTTATAATTTTTGTTTCATCCCAACAAATTTTCCCGTTTTTCGATTTCATATTGACGCATTGAAATTTCCCTATGTTTCACGCGTTGAATTTGGTTTTCCAATGTTAAAAAAGTGACAGTAGATTTGTAAGCAGGTACTTCATATGGTGACTATGACATTGTCTGCTAGTAGATTGTTTATTTGAAAAAACCAAATAAAGCGGCCCATTGAAATTTTCTGAAAATAAGTTTTTTAATGCACCGGCCATCCTGAATGCCAAGTTAAAACCACTTAAGAGTACCGAACAGGACCAAAATAGAAAAATGTCGGCAAACATATATTTTTATACCCTTCACCACACTAGGGTCAGGGTCTTATTTATTTGTGCATATGTTTGTAACAGTCAAAAGGAAACGAGATAGACACACGGTTCCTTTTGAGAATATGCATTGAATCACTTTTTAAGCCGATTTATGCATGTCCGTCCGTCTGTCCATGTTAAATTGTAAACAAAGTACAACTCGCATTTTTGATTCGAATTGGATTAAATTTGGCACAGCTCATTTATTTGTGGAAATAGGTTCAGATGCAGATATAGATTCCATATATATTTTCGTCCGATTTAAGGTAAGGTCCTATATATCCTTTCGATTTGCACGAAATTTGTGCATAGTGATTAAGACTAGAAAGACGTGTGTTAAATTTCGTGAAAATCGGTTAAGATTTAGATATAGCTCCCATATATATTTCCGTCCGATTTAATGTAAATGGTGCACCAAAGTCCCTATATATCTTTCGATTTGCACGAAATTTGGCATAGAGTATTGAATTAAGTTTGCAATGATGGGTGGTGAGTTTCGAGAAAATCGGTCCAGATTTCGATATATGTAGCTCCCATATAAATTGTCGTGCGATTTTATGTAAATGGTGCACCAAAGTCCCTATATATCCTACGATTGGCTTGAAATTTTGTATATGGTACTGCAAAATTTCAGAAAGATCTATGTTAAATTTCATGAATATCGGTTCAGATTTAGATATAGCCGATTTTAGGTAAATAGTGCACCAAAGTCCCTTTATATCCTTCGATTTGCTAACCTCCAAAATCCCGAAATATGAAATTACAGTTACTTTGGGATAATGGGGTGCTGCCGTTAACCAGCAACCCCTAAATATGTACATATATTAATAATTTCTGATAAGGAGATTTTTTACTCAATTTGAAATATCAAATTAAAGCCAATTCGATTTTAAAACGTGTTTATGAGGGCTACGTTTAAAAGTGGACCAATGTTGATAATTTTTAGTAAGAAGACTTTCTACACAGGGAGAATCCGAAATACAAAACCGCATATTAGGTTGAAAATGTGCCCAAAACCTTAAAAAAATCAAATATTGGGTATGGTATACACAAAAAAGACCAATATATTTAATTTCCAATACCAAATGTCCTAGGAGTAGTGCAATATATGGGCAAAATTACAAAGCTCTGTTTTCAATATTGCGACCTCAATCGAATGGACATGGCCAAATCGACAAAGAATAGCCTTTAAGAAAAATGGGGTCTCTGATGAATATTTCATTATTACATATTAACAATTTTATTCATTTAATTTTTAGCACTTTTTTCTGGCACTTTTTTAAATTTTCTAGCACTTTCTAGCATTTTTTTCAACAAAATTTAGCATTTTTTCTCAACAGAGTTTTGGCAACACTGGTCATATCTCCCTCACTGTTGGCCCTTTTCTTAATTGCTATGCCAGTTACGCCTCCAAAATTTCCAGCCACGTTATCTCAAAGCGTTTGGTAAAAAACAACAACAAAATGTATAATTCTTTTGCTATGGTGACACTTTAACCACCAGCGAGTAGAGGAAAAATTCAAATTCTTCAACACTCGAAAAAAACAAAAGCAATAAATAATATCAACATTTAAGGAAGAAAGTAATGGCAAATAACACATTAGGCGGGTGAAATGTTTCCTGTTTATACCCTTCATTACACTGTGGTACAGGTTATTATGTCTTTGCGCATATGTTTGTAACAGGCAAAAGGAAAGGAGATAGACACCTTATTTTTAATATACCCATAGTGGTGAAGGGTATCATATAGTCGACCCCGTCCGACTTTACTACTTTCCTTCCTGCTTTTGTTCTATTTTGGTGAGTGCGCTATGAAGAAAGATATGCAATGGGGGTTTAGAATTCTCGGGATTTTAAGCACAGAAAAATTTTCGTTTTGAACTAAGAAGAAAGAACCAAAATTCCAAATACCGCCACTTCGTTTCAAATACGTGTTCAAGCTCCCCTTATATGGTGACTATCCTAAATAGAGGAACAATTTTACCCTCACTAAAAATACATAGTTTATAGAGGATCGGAAGTGAATATTTCTTTGAGTTTTAAATGAAATGACAGCATTAACATACCCTCCATACTTTGGTGGGAAACGTATTTGAGTTCGCGAAGAATATCGAAATTCGACAATGCCACTTACTTCTTTTTCGGAACACACCATCCTTTCAACACTAGGGATTTGTTCACATTTCATTGGAACATATTTTTCTGGAACTTTGTCGCCATTTTTTAACTTACATATGGAAGGTTTATTTTTTGCCATTATCGCGAGAACACACACACATTTCTAACACTCACCCACATGAAGTGGAAAAAATTATCAAACAATAAACAAAACAAAAACTTTTTCTATTTGTAACGCAAATATATGTACACATGTACGAAACCTATTTGCAGCCACACATACAAAGATAAAAAACAAAATTGCTGGCACCAAAAAAGGCTGTAGGATAACCAAAAAAAAAAAAAAAAAAAAACAAAGAAAATCTTGGAGAAAAAGAAAAACAAGCAACATCTGTCACAAAATAACATTATAATACGCTATACGAATGGATGTACAGGAATGCGGTTGTATGTGTGCGTGAGTATTTGTTTATGTCTGTATGACTTGATAATTCTTTGTTATTCATAAAATATGGTTAAAAGGCGCCGGATAACGTGATCATTTGCGCCTATTGGTGGATATATATATATATATATATATATATGTAGGTTATTATAAAAAAAAAACAACAACAAAACACTCACTTTATTAGTTCATATTTTATACTTTGTTCCAAGTGTATGAGTGTGTATCTTGGAGGCGTTTATAAGGGTATATTTTTAATAAATATAAAATGCCAATGCTTAAAAGAATTTGCTATGGCCTAAAGAAAGAAAAAGGGAAAACAAAGATAATATAATTTTTATTGGTCATAAGGCTCAATAGATAGATGCTGGTTGTGGGAATGTGTGGGATGTGGCATATAAAACAAATGTTCACCCATTTTCTTTATCATACAATTGCTAAGCGTGGGCACAAAATTATAGATGTGGACATTACAAAAATGTGTGAAAGATTTTTTGCTGAATCTTAAAGGTTTTGTGTTTATGATTTCTTTCAAGGAGTTACAATGAGACTTTTTCGGGAAATTGAATACTCTTCGCCTTGGAAGTTAATTTGCCGAATTTTATGTTTATACAATCCGCCATAAGGTGGAGTGTAATTCGGCTTTCCATGATATTCGCGGGTAAAACCTTCTTCACAAAAGGTTTTAAAGTAGATCAATTTTTTGACATATACCCCATAAACGGGCCGAACGATTTTATGTGTTTTTGTGACCTTCTTACTTTTTCAAGATATTCAGTTTAAATACTTTTTAAAGAAATATCCCTCATTCTTTACTGCGGACTTTTCTCAGAAACCCATATTCTTTTGTATTTCTTAGTCACTTCACTTTTCATTGTTATGATTTTTATAATTTTTGTCCTCAAACATATCTTAATGTTTTGATATGTTTGAATCGCATAGAAAAAGAATTATTGTTAGCGTGTGCATGGCATGAAGATGACTTATCCCTTCACATGAAAGGTTGTTGTGGTAATCCTTTTGTTAGACTTGCGAAAGAGACATGGTAACCAGTGACAAATTAGAAAACATCTTTAATATGAGTGTTGTTATTGAAAAGATAAAATCTTAGAAAACTTGCAAATGACAAGGGACAATATATACGAATGAAATACTTAAGCAGACAAAAGAAATCTTAAGGGAACCCCCCCCATTCAGGATTCTTTATTTTTAAGATTTTAAATGGGCTGGTAAATGAATACCAATGGTTGTTAAGGTTTGTAACTTGGCACATATATATTTGAAGATTTAAAAAGGAATAAAATAATTTACCAAAATTTGTTGTTGTTGTTTTGTTGTTGTTTTTTGTGTTCAAAGTAAAGTCCATATTTTCGATGGCGGGCATGATAACTCCTCACTGGAACATCGGAATCCGAAAATTCCAACGGTGCTAGAAAGAGGACATGTCTGGCTCTCGTATGAACTAGGATTATTTACTTCGCACAACAATTAACAAAATGGCGGACCTTTGAAAAAATATTTTTGGAAAATAGCCGATTTTTTACAAAAAACCAAGTTAAAAAATAAGGAAGATCTTCACCGATTGGCTTTATCCTAGTTCATACGAGAGCTACACACTCCCAGAGAAACGTGTCAAAATTTGAAACCGATTGGATTATTAGTTTTTGAGTTATCGTGCCCGCCATTCGCAAAAGAGAAAAACGCGTTTAAAGTTTGAGAAGCCCTTTAGCCGTCACTTGATGCTGACACAATAAATCGGCTATATCTTCAAGAGTTCTTGAGATTTTCACTTGAAATTTTGTAGAGACATTCTTGAATTGGTGTAGAATCGAATTAAATCAAAAAAAAATTTTGACCCCGAGAATGGGGGGGTCCCCTTAAAGCGTGAAAAATTTACTACCGAAATGTTAACATTATATGTATACTTTTTACCACACTGTGGTACAGGGTATTATGCCTTTGTGCATATGTTTGTAGCAGGCAAATGGAAACGAGATAGACACATGATTCCTTCTTGAGAATAAGTTATGTACAGAAGGTTTTGTGTTAAGTTTCGTGAAAATCGGTTCAGACTTAAATATAGCTCCTATATATATTTTCGTACGATTATATGTAAATGGTGTACAAAAGTTCATATATGTATATCATTCGGTTTGCACCAAATTGGGCATACGGTTCTGAATTAAGGGAACCCCAACCATTCTCGATTTTAATTTTTCAAGATTTTCAATTGCTTTGTTGTTGTTTTTTTTTTTTTTTTTTTTTTTTGTAAAAAATCGTCGATTTTTGACCAAAAACCAAGTTAAAAAATAAGGAAGATCTTCACCGATTGGCTTTATCCTAGTTCATACGATAGCTATACACTCACAGAGAAACGTGTAAAATTGGATTTTTAGTTGTTTAGTTATCGTGCCCGCCATTCGCAAAAGAGAAAAACGCGTTTAAAGTTTGAGAAGCCCTTTAGCCGTCACTTGATGCTGACACAATAAATCGGCTGCATCTTCAAGAGTTCTTGATATTTTCACTTGGAATTTTGTAGGGACATTCTTGAATTAGTGTAGAATCGAATTAAATCAAAAAATGTTGACCCCGAGAGGGGGGGGGGGTTTCCTAAAATTTAGATGTACCTAACATGTATAGTTTCGTCCGAGTTTATGTACATGGTGTACCAAAGTCCCTATATATCTTTCGATTTGCACGAAGTATGGCACAGTGTACAGAATAGATTCTAGAATGATGTCTTCAAATAGATTCAGATTTAGATATAGCTCCCAATGCACTAAACTCATATATATCTTTTTATTTGCACGAAATTTGACATAGCGTATTGAACTGAGCCTTGAATGTTATGTTCTATATTTCGTGAAAAGCGGTTCAGATTTAGATATATATCTTCCTCCGTTTTTATGCAAATTGTGTACTAAAGAGCACAATTTGGTAGAATGTGGTAAAGTTAATATAAATTAATATCTGGCAAGTTTCGTTGAAATCGGTTCAGATTTAGATATAGCTCCCATATATATTTTCGTTGGATTTAAGGTAAATCGTGCACGGAAACGACTCTAAACTTGTCCAAATGAAATAAAATTTGGCATATTTTAGTCCATCTAATTTCAAATTTATGGTCCTTCAAATATGCAACGTCTATTAGGAGACATACTTGTTTCATTACTTGTTTTGAATTGTATTCGAAATTTCTGTATTTAATTATCTTCTGTTTATTGTTTATCTTCAGATGTTCACTTGAAATTTTGTAGGTATATTCTTGAATTAGTGTAGATTCGGGTCACCTTAACATCCATGAATACTATAAATATTGACAAACAAATATAGACCCGTGTTGATGATTTTGTGGGCGAACGTGTAACTTATGCCATTACAGTAGCCTAATATTGTAGACTAGCAACAAGTTTACTCAGGTGAAAAAGTTTTCTACTGAAATGTAAACATGAACAAATTTATATCTGTTTGTGTCCACGAGTTCCTTCTTACATATATATTTGTTGCCTGCGCTACATAATATTGTACAATGGCAAATCAAGGCAAGCAGATTAAAAACTGAAAGAAGGATAAAGGCCACGACAAAAGGTTGAACAACCAACAAAACACTGTCATGTCATATTCATTCACTAAGTCGGACAGTTATTACTGTCATCCGACAGCTTCTGTTTCCATTGTACAATCCCAAACAAATTTTTAACTTTCATTAAAGCTGATTGGTACGAGAAAATATTTCTGTTAAGAAATAAATTTAATAAGCCGTAAGATGTCTAGTGATGGAAGTTGAAAACAATTTACGTAATTTTGTAAGATTAATTGGCAGAATGATGGTGTGTCAATTTGACAGAGTTTAAAGTATATAGAAAAGTTTTCGGTTTTTTGTATAATTAAAGTTTTATTACATTTTATAGTCAAAGAGTTTTAAAATACCTTAAGATTCAATAAATATAAAGTTTATTAATTTTCTGAGGGGAATATTTTTAAGAACTACTACTACTTTATCCTTACTGTTTTGTGCTGTGTTACATCAGTGAACTGAAGTTCCGTCTTTAAAACGGATTTTTGTCTTTTTGAAAAATTTTATTATGGAGATTTACACTATTTGCACTATAATTTGGCATTGATTTTATTTTGAGATGTTGTAAGTAATTCATAAGTGTTTCCCAAAAAAAAAAAAAAAAAAAATATTTTTATGGATGGGTCCACAGAAACTTTTGGAAGTATGCGTAGAATATATATGAGTCGATTTATGCATGTTCGTCGGTCCCAATATGATCTGAATTGGTTTTATACATTATTCTGTTCGATCTAATAGATATAGTATGTCTGGTTATTTGGCTTATGACAGAACGGTTGTTTCACTCAGGTCTTGTCCGCATCTCATATAATTTAAAAGACCATTTTCCGAGATGTTGTCTTCTACTTGCTCTTTCCATGGGATTCCTTGCTTTCCCCTTATGCGTGAGCCATTACTGGGCTCGCTTTTATATGCAACCTTCGTCGCAGATTGGCCCATAGATCTTCCGAAAGAATGTTCACTCAAACACTCCAAGAGCTGTCTCATCTGCTTGCGCAAGTACCCATGCTTCAGATCCATATAAGCGCACGGGTAATATCAGCGTATTGTAGAGTGTGAGTTTGGTTTGGCGAGTGATGGCCTTGCTTTTGAGTTGCTTACTCACCCCATAATAGCATCCATTGGCCAACACTATCCTTCTCCGAATTTCAGAACTGATGTCAATAGTTTTATTTATGGTGGAACCGAGGTATATAAAATCTTTAACTACCTCGAAACTGTAGTTCTCAAGTTCCATAGTTGGTCCGAGCCTACTGGACGTCTTGCGCGTTGCTTGGTCTTCTTGCCATTTACTGCCAGACCCACTCTGGCAGACTTCTTCTCAATTTGTTTAAAGGTGGCTGTTACCGCTCTCAATGTTCGACTCATTATGTCGATGTCATTGGCGTAGGCGGGTAACATATGTTGTTTGGTGTACACATTTGCATCTCGTATGACTCTTTCAGCAGAATGTTAAAAAGGTGACACGACAAACTGTCACCTAGCCTAATTTGTCGTTCGGTATTAAAAGACTCCGAGATGTCCCTTCTGACTTTAACTGCTGATCTTGTGCCATACAAACTTATCCTGCATAGCCCTATTATTTTGCAGGAATGGCAAACGTTGACATGGCTTTAAACACCTCTGAACGGATAGGGCTGTCGAATTCGGATTTATAGTCGACGAATAGGTGGAATGCGTCGATGTGTTTTCCATGGGTCTTTGCTGCTGCTACATTAAGACTAGTGCGAACCTTGGCTGCTACAAGATCAGAATCGAAATTCACTCCTCGGTTCGATCGAACGTCTAAAACACTGTATGAATGCCTTTCCGTCTATCACAACATGATCGATTTGATCGATGTTGCTTACATAGTAAGTAGACATTTATGATCCCAATAGGATGAAATTTTGCACCGCACATTTATTTGCCCTATTGAAAATGGGGAAAATCGGTTTGGATTTCGATATAGCTTCCATATAGAGTTTTGTCCGATTTTAAGTAAATAGTGCAACAAAGACTGAAAGTTATGCTGATTTGCACAACGTACTGAAGTTACTATAACATAACGTCTGTCAAGTTTTATTGAAACCGGTTCAGATTTAGATGTAGCTCCCAAATATACTGTTCATCCAATTTCATTTTACTTGTCCTTCAAATATGCGAAATCTATTAGGATGCATCTGTTGAATATACCCAAAGTAGTGAAGGGTATCATATAGTCGGCCTGTCTGACTTTATTACTTTTCTTATTGTAATCATTGTCGACTTAATTTAGTACGCTATGCCAAAATTCGTGCAAATCTAATGATTTTCAGCAACTTTGGGGCACCATTTACCTAAAATCTGACGAAAATATATATAGGAGCTATATCTTAATCTGAACCGATTTTCTCCAATTTCAATAGGGTTCGTTGTCCTTGGGCCAAACCAATGGGCTGTGCCAAATTTCATCCAATTCGAATCATAAATGCGACCTGTACTTTGCTCACAAAAATACATGGACGGACATGCATATTCTCAAAAGGAACCATGAGTCTATCTCGATTGCTTTTTTTTGCCTGTTATAAACATATGTACAAAGACATAATACCCTGTACCACAGTGTGGTACATAGAATCACTCACTTTTCGTCCGATTTTAGGTAAATAGTGCACCAAAGTCCCTATATATCCTTCGATTTGCACGAAATTTAGCATTGCGTACGGAATTAAGCCTAGAATGGTGTGTGTTAAGTTTCCTGAAAATCGGTTCAGATTTAGATATAGCTCCCGTATATATTTTCGTCCGATTTAATGTAAATGGTCCACCAAAGTCCCTATATGACTTTCAATTTGCACGAAATTTGACACAGCATTATGAATTAGGACTAGAATGATGTGTGTTAAGTTTCCTTAAAATCGGTTGAGATTTAGATATAGCTCCCGTATATATTTTCGTCCGATGTAATGTAAATGGTGCACCAAAGTCCCTATATATCTTTCGATTTGCACGAAATTTGGCACAGCGTTATGAATGAGGTCTGGAATGATGTGTGTGAAGTTTCCTGAAATCGTTGAAATCGGTTCAGATTTAGATATAGCTTCTATTTAGTATAGGTTACAGAATGACATGTTTATGGATCCAATTTCATTTTACTGGACCTTTAAGAATGTGACGCCCCTTAGGATTCATCTGTTGTATATGCCCAAAGTGGTGAAGGGTATCATATAGTAGGCCCGGGCCGACTTTACTACTTTCCTTACTGGTTTTGTTTTGATTTTATGCTTCAAAAAAATATTTATTTATGAATGTAACATAGGCTCTTGTCTAGTTTATAGAGCAACATTTATACAATGCCATCTACTTTGATATTATTTCATTAGAAAACATTGACGTTGTTGTTAAATAACCTACTCTCACAAGCAATCCTTTATCTAAATTTGCAATTATTTTTTTACAAAGGAACAAAATAACTTGCATTGCAACATCAAAAGCACTCTCATCAACAAAACCTCACAAATTCAATGACTTTCATTATGTATTGCGGGTAGAAATTGTAAACCGAATAAGAATTAGTAAGGAAAGTTCCAAAGTCGGAAAGGCCGACTTTGTGATACCTTTCACTACTTTGAGAACCTACAACAGATATAGCTATGTAAAACATGGATGGACGTCCATAATCTCAAAAGGAACCATGTGTCTATCTCGTTTCCTTTTGCATGTTACAAACATATTCACCACAGTGTGGTGAATGGTATAAAAGCAAACCGCTGACAAGCAAGTGTTATAGCAAATTAAACGCCACTCTCGGTACAAAAGCAAAGCTGTCTTGTGAAAATTTCATACATTCTTCTCTCGCAATGAGGGTGCAATGTCGGAGGATTTCTGACACACCCACTTAGCGTTTAAGTAAGACATTATTATTTTACTTAACGAATACCATTCATAAAAACACAAAACACAACAACAGCAAGATTATGCCGTACGCGAACATCCGTGTGTAATGAAACAACAACACACCCACTCGCAATCGTACATAAGCCCGTATACAAATAAACACCCAATTAAGTCAGTATATAAAGAAGACAGCGAATAACAAAAATGTTACATTGATAAATATGGTATTCGACAATAAACATGGATAGATTTACTCATGTGTGTATGGCATATATGCCAAAAAATGGAATTGAATTGAATTTTGTCTAGTTGAATTCTAATTAATGAAGGTAGACGTTTCATAACATTAACAATGTTTCGGTATGTAATTTAACAGACTTTTTCAGAGCACGAAACACCTACTACCACATACTGCAATAACATAGTCCCCAGACTATGCCGACCGATTTAAGAAATTCTGAACACACACAACGTGTTGGAGGTTCATCCAGGTCGAACTTAATCGCCGTTTTACTTGTTTACAAAAACACATCTTCGTATGTTAAGTAAACTTTCTTTTTACGTTTTTTTTCTAGCATAAATATGAAATACTCAAATGGCATAAAGTAACAAAAGCATTAGGTAAACCACAAGTGAATTAGTTCCCAAATGCTATAATTCGGTATTCATTGAGCTTCAAAAGGTTGTTATCCCTAGGGTACAATTTGAATATTTAAAATGTGAATGAAAAAAAAAATGGTGTGTACAGACAGCTTAGACAAAATTTCACAGTGTATATTTTGTTCTAGTGTTGTTAAAATGTAAATATATGCAGGGGCGTTTATTCGTATAAATCAGTCATTTCAAAAATTAAAAAAAACGAAAAGATCTTTAGTAAAAAAGTCAATATATATTCTAATGCCATATCCTAGAGTTTACAACACCTCGAAATAAACGAAAATAAAGTTCTGATGCATGCTTGTAGCTATAAATGCTCCCTCTTAAATTCTACTCTATCTACTCTATCAATATTGATTTATATTCCCCCTATTCAGCCGCCGCTTTGGCCTCGAACTATTGCACAAATAAACAACTACTATAGATCGCATAAACAACTACTATAGATCGAAAATTGTGTTGTCATAGGACAAACATAACAAAAACGTATTTGTTTTTCTGTCAATTTCTGCGTAGATAACTTCAGGCAAATTTAGTTTGTCGTTTATATTCTGTGGAATGTTCAGAGGCAGCAATTTTGTTATTGTTATTTCATTTATAGAACTGTATCGGAGCGGTGCATTGTTTGGTTGCACATAGCTTAGCGGGAAATAAATGGAACGATTTTTTATCGGATGAAGTATAAAAACTATACGTTTGCATACAACAGCAAATTGAATGGATATACAACGTTTATTCCAACGAAAGAGGAGGAATGCAAGAAAAATCCATTTGATCCGTTTAAGTTGGGACTCCATTATCCTTGTTTCAGTTTTTCTGTAGAACAGTAATGCTTCAGATTATCTGTATAGAAGTTCCCATTCTTCAACTCGTATATCCTGGATACATCTTAAGTTTTTGAGCTTCAATTTTTTTGTACAGGACTATATCTGCTACAGTGCGAGCAGTCGGCACCAATCCAGATTTTCTCTGCAGTAAATTTTCCGTTGTCTTTTGGAGGAAGCTACCTGATTTAGCTCTTCTGTGGACACAATTCCATACTCTAGTTCGTCTTCAAAGACTGTCTGCTTTACTGCTATAGAGACCGACTTCAACTCCGTCCATAAAGTTTCCTTTCTGGAAGACTTGCTATTTCCGTCTACCGTTAGATAACCCCTTATTTATCCCGTCATTAGAGACTCACTGTATTAGCTCATCTACAGACTACTTTCAGCTCATCTATACAGACTCACTTCAACTCATCTATGAAACTCCTTATTTCATGAAAAACTTTATGACTCGTCTATGAAAGGCTTTAGAAAGAGTCCTTGCTTCAAATCGTCATCTCTGGAACTTCCTATTTCAGCTGGTGTGTGAAAGACTTCCAGATTCGTCTATGAAATACGTTAGAAAGCGTACTTCAGATCGTCTAGGAAAGACTCGCTACTTCAGAATGTCAGTAAAAAACTGCCTGCTATGAAAGATGCCTGCTTAAGCTCGTCTATTATATACTCTATGCTTATCTATGACAGACTCCCTGGTGTTTGAAAGACTCTCTGCTTCAGCTGGTCTATATAAAGGCCCTGCTTTTTCAGTTCGTCTACGGATGCTTCAGGTCGTATAAAAAGACTAGCTGATTATCACGTATATGAAACATTCCTTATTTCAGCTGGTGTATGCCGCTTCAGCTCGTCTAGGAAAGACTCCCTGTTTCTCCTCGTATATTAAAGACATCCTCGCAGCTCGTCTATGCATAAATGTTTCAGTCTACAGAAACTCCCAGCTTCAGACCTCATATATAGCTTCCTTTCAGTGTATCTGTGTAGAACCCTTGCCTGTTGTAATTCATTAAGAAAGCTACCATCCACCATAAGTATGCTGACAGTTACTTGAAATCAAAGATCCATTTCCATATTGACATATATTACCAATAAAAATACTGTAATTTCGGTATTTCCTATCAGAAGTATTGAATATTATCCACCCTGCCTTGCTTTTTCAATATCGGTCTACGTTTTAGTTTTGGGTTTTGAGATGAAAGAGCGTTTGGTAAAATTTCCATTTCAAGTAACTGTCATTTTGCTTATAGTGGATGGTATCGAAAGTTCGACCCTGTCGAGATTAACGCTTTTTTCGCTTGTCGATATTTAGATCCATCCACAAGAAATTGTCGGGTAAAACAAGAAACAACAGGATTGAAAAAAATAAACCCTGATGGCATGAATTATGAATAGTTTTTTATGAACGTGTAAATTCATGTACACAATTCAGTGACCGAACTATGTTGTTCAAATGCCCGTCTGAACATGGCATTATTGGCATAGGATTTTACTCTGATTAATTCCAAAGGATCGTAAATGGTTATTTCGATGACTTAAAAACATAAACACGAAACCCTGCATACAGTGACGGTGTTATACAATTTTTACATTTTCCGGCATTGAAATATTTAACAAGTGAAAAGGAGTAAGGCTTCAACTCACTAGACCATGACCTTGATTTTTTCTCACAGTGTTATCAGTTACTTCGAACGCAGTTTTTATTTTATTTAATTTAAATTTGTCTTTAGTTTAGTTAAAGCGTTCTATTTTGTAATAAATCCAATCAGTCAAAGTTTTATGAACACAAGCAAGCTTTTCATTATGATGTGCCTCCATTTACTTAAACAAATAAATACGACATCTTTGGCTACTGATATATAGTTTCATCCACACATTTTCCTGCTGAGAACAATCAATATATGAAAATTATAACGTCACACAACATGATCTATACATAGACAATACGACGATGAAATTAACAACTCAGCACGAGAGAAGTCGCATAGTATACCTCCAAATGGCAATGATGCTACTTTTTTGTGACTTCCATAAGACTAAGCAAATATTTAAACACAATATCAATATTTGTAGGAAAATGTATTAGATTTCCATGTTCTTATAGTTTTTCTCTGTTGAGATTACGGTTAGGAGCTTATTTTATGAATGGATTGATTTATTAAAGTAAATGGATGTTTATGAAATCTCAAAGAAAAAAAAAATAATTCGAACTTTGTTATACTGTCATGGCAACCGAAAAATAACGACAACAAAACCAGTAAGGAAAGTAGTAAAGTCGGACGGGGCCGACTATATGATACCCTTCACCACTTTGGGACCCCTAAATGAAATGGGATCGATAAACGTGTCGATCTGCAACATACACTGAATTTTTAATTTCTACAGATATAGAGTCGCTTCTTACAATGGAACAAAATTATGTAAATCAATTTAAAGTCTCCGTTGATTACTTGGATAAATATCTGATAAACATGTCGAGTTTGCTGCACCATTTACTTAAAATCGAAAATATATATTAAAGCTATATCGAAATCTAAACCGATTTAATGAAACATGTCACAGGATAGGTTATACTAATTGCAGTATATTTTGTGCATACAGGCCGCATTTCGAGTTCTTGGTGCATCATTTACTTGTGTTAATCGGCCTTACATTGAGAATTTGGTGTACCATTTAACTAAAATCGGACGAAACTATATATTTGAGCTATATCTAAATCGGAAATACAAAATTTGGCAAACGTTAGGCAATATAAATTTCAGTACGTTGTGCAAAATTTTGTAGTAAACGGCCTAATATTGGGTCTTTTGTGGACCTTTTATATCTAACTTCTAGATTATACTAATTTTAGTACGTTCTGCAAAATTTTGTGTCAATTTTGTGTAAACTCGGACGAAAATATATATGTAGAAGCTATATGTAAATCGGAACCGATTTCAAAGAGACTTTCCAGAGATTAATTTATATTAAACACAGTTCATTGTACAATATTATGTGGCAATCGGACAAACTTTGGGTCTTTGGTGCACTCTTTACATAAAGTCGGAAGAAAATATATATAGGAGCTATGTCTAAATCTGAACCGAAGTTTAGCACACATCATTTTAGACCTTATTCAGTACGCCATGACAAATTTTGTGAAAATAGAAAGATATATAGGTACCTTGATACACCATTTACATTTAATCCACTGAAAATATTTATGGGAGCTATATCTAAATCTGAACAGATTTTCGCGAAACTTAACACACATTATTCTAGACTTTATTCAGTACGCTATGCCAAATTTCGTGCATATCGAAAGATATATAGGGTCTTTGAAGCACCATTTACATTAAATCGGACGAAAATATATATGGGAGCTATATCTAAATCTGAACCGATTTTTCCCAATTTCAATAGGGTTCGTCCCTGGTCCAAATAATTTCATCCAATTCGGATCAAATTTCATCCAATTCGGATCATAAATGCGACCTCAACTTTGTTTACAATTTAAAATAGACAGACAGACGGACATGCATAAATCGACTTAGAAAGTGATTCTATGCATATTCTCAAAAGGAACCACGTGTCTATCTCGTTTCCGTTTGGCTGTTACACATATATGCACAAAGACATAATACCCTGTACCACAGTGGGGTGAAGGGTATAAAAATGGAAGCGCATCGTGAAAACTGACTACCAGTGGTTTGAGTGCAATAAAAATGTCTTGTCAACTAAATTACATATTTCAGCCGTAAACAGGAAAAGTTGTTTAATTGTTGTAAACCTAAATTAGAAATGACTAATTTTAATAAAGCTTAAAGTAAATATTATCCTTGTCATTCTAAGAACAATAACATTCAAGTTGTAAGCTGTAAAATCGGAGGAAAATATATATGTTAGCATAACTATATCTCGACCGATTCCAACCGAACTTAACACATACCATTCTAAACTAAACACTTTAATATTTATGCACCATTTACTTAAAATCGGGCGAAAATACATATGGGAAATGCATATAAATATGAACCAAACTTTTATGTTTCATTTTTTCTGATATTTCTAAGGATGATCACGATTATATATTCATCAATTCGGTTGGAAACCTATAATGACCTAATTTGGGAAAAACTATTTCATGTTATTTTCATGAAATCCATTTCAATGCAATTCTTTGGATTCACTTCCATTTCTGGACAAACTTAACCAATATCTTTATCTTCAATAATATTTTTAAAAACAAACATGCGATCCAAATTTTCAGTGCTAATCCTTTCCACTCTATCGTTGGAAATATGTGGGCAAAGCTTTTGTTTGTCTGAAAATCAACATCTAACTTTTAACAAACATTGTGGATTCCTTTAGTACAAATTTTCTTTTGACCAACTTCTTAGTTTTTTTTTTTTTTTTTTTTTTTGTAGAACTTTTTAATGCAGTAGTTTCTTAGAAAAAACATGGTACACAAGCATATAAGAAAATAATTTTTAAATTTCATTACCAACCAGCAAGGGCCGACTATATGATACCCTTTGAGTATATTCAACATATGTATCTATCAGGGAAACTTGCCAGAGACTAATTTATATTACTTCAGTACGTTGTGTCAATCAGCCTAGCAACATCATTCTAGACTTAATTCAGTACCCTATACCAAAAGTCGTCCAAGACTTAATTCAGTACGCTATGCCAAATTTCGTGCAAAAAGAAAGATATATAGGGACTGTGGTACACAATTTACTTTAAATCGGACAAAGCTATATATGGGAAATACATCTAAATCTAAACCGATTTTCACGAAACTTAACACGCATCATTCTAGACCTTACTCATTACGCTCTGCCAAATTTCGTGCAAATCGAAAGATATATAGGGACTTTAGTGGACTATTTACCTAAAATCGGGCGAAACTATATATTGGAGCTATATTTAAATCTGAACCGATTTTCACAAAACTTTGCACACTCATTCTAGACTTAGTTCAGTACGCTATGCCAAATTTCGTGCAAATCGAAAGATATATAGGGACTTTGGTATACAATTTACCTTAAATCGTACAAAGCTATATATGGGAACTATATCTAAATCTGAACCGATTTTCGCGAAACTATGCACACATCATTCTAGACTTAATTCAGTACGCTTTGCCAAATTTCGTGCAAACCGAAAGATATATAGGAACTTTGGTACATCATTTACCTTAAACCGGACGAAAATATATATGGGAGCTATATCTAAATCTGAACCAATTTTAATAGGGTTCGTCCTTGGGCCAAACAAGTGAGCTGTGCCAAATTTCATCCAATTTGGATCTCAAATGCGACCTGTACTTTGTTTACAATTTAACATGGACAGACGGACATGCATAAATCGACTCAGAAATGATTCTATGCATATTCTCAAAAGGAACCCTGGGTCTATCTCGTTTTTTTTTTTTGCCCGTTACAAACATATGCACAAAGATATAATACCCTGTACCACAGTGTGGTGAAGGGTATAAAAACCATAGCCTTTTTCGTGGCAATGCACATATTTCAATTGGAATCAAACAAACGCCACAAAAGTGAAATAAGGATGAAATAACAGCATCTCAATAAGATACTCAAGGCTTGTTATAACTTCATACAAACGAAGAAAATGAGTAGGAAATCAAAAGAGCTACGTAAAAAGTCGAAAAGTGATTTTAAATAAAATTACTGATTTCCATTTCCAGGGTTGTGGATTATATTTGTGTGATAGTTTACATTTTATTTAAATGAATATAGTGACATATATTTTACAGTGATTACTTCTTCCGATTGGTATATTGAAGATCACCAACCAACGTTTCCACGTCTCACTTGTCTACTCCTGGCTTCAGGCATTGTCCGCATCAGCTGCTTGTAGTGTTATTTTGGAATTCTAAGCATTCCAATCAAATGTGATCGGATGCTTGCTTCATAATTCCAATATCTTCTGGCATCTTGCAATGTCATTTGCAGAATATCATCGATGACCTTACTTATTCCTTTGGCAATAGAATCGACAATGGACTGTTGACTTGATAATTAGATATGTTGACTTGATAATTAGATATGTTGGGTCCCTATTGAGTGGAGTATAAATATTTGTTCACGTTTGGCATAACTCCTCTGACAGGCTCAACACAAACTGTAAAACAGCTATTCCTTGAACTGAAGATAATATTCGCAATACCACTAGATTTAACGTTTTAGTCAAACTTGTTGATGTAATTTTTAAATTGTTATTGATGTTTCAACTTCGGTTCACTATTTATGTATTCAGATCGATGCACTCCACAATTTTGTCCGATTGATATCAAATTGTTCACAATGAATAAAAATGAGCATAGATTGCCATTATTGCGAGTTGTAAAAATTGGTGCACAATAAGACATAGCTTTATTGTGATTTTGGGTGTAAACGAACTGTACCCTGTCGATCGGAGGATCACTAAGATGAATTCAGATGAAAATCAATATGTAATCTACGTTTATATATGAACCGTCTGCAATCAACCCTTACGGAGTGATGTACCATATATATGAAATCGGACAAACTTATGTATAAGAGGTAAAGTTGAATCCGATGTAATTCAAATGACATTACTTGGACTGGCTCATGATTTAGATATATTGTTCAATGTGGGCAAACATAACTCGTACGCATGGTTTAGCTTTAGTAAGTATATATGGGGAGCGTATAAGTGACATGATTTTATTCACATATTACTTATACGCTACCATCAAATTTATCTAAATTCACTTACATAATATAAACACTTCATTATTTAAATGATCTCACAAATTTATTTAAATGATGAAAAATTTATATTAACTCTGCTTTATACTGTAGGATATAAAAATCGGTTTAAAAGTCGTACGGTGCCAACTGTATGTTACCCTTCTTCACTTTGGGTGTTCCTAAGATTATATATATATATATATATATATGATAGGTCAGATGTATGTATCGATAGAATAAATGTAGCATCGTTTTGGACTACTGACTTGAAATCGGACAAACGTAAATATGTGATCTATTCTGAAATTCATGTCCTTGAGAGCTATTCTCTGAGATTCTCTGCATATTCTCTAAAGGACCTGCTATAGTTACTTCAGCTGGTTTTCATACAACGTACTA
This sequence comes from Musca vetustissima, assembly GCF_032173495.1. NCBI lineage: Eukaryota > Metazoa > Arthropoda > Insecta > Diptera > Muscidae > Musca > Musca vetustissima. The sequence continues at coordinate 17,052 of NW_026882734.1, read as the reverse complement.
CTTTGACCTTTCTGTCACATGTCTGTTATTCCCATCACGTTAGATATGTAACGTTTCCTAGAAATTGCAATGAAATGAATAAGCAATTCCAATAATTACTTTCATAGAAATGAATGGAGAATGACATTGAAATTATTGTTATAAATATTTTCCATGTTTTCCCTTTTCCTCTTTTCTCTTCTCCTTTAACAGACTTAATAGGTAATCTTTTGCAAGAGTTTTAAAAATTTAAAAATTAATATTAATAACCAGCTGTGAAATGTTCCGGTCATTAAATAATTACTGTTTTTAAATGCACTTAAGATAAATGAAAAGAAAACGAAAGAAACATCATAAGTATGATTGCAAAATAAAACCAGTAAGGAAAGTAGTAAAGTCGGACGGGGCCGACTATATGATACCCTTCACCACTATGGGTATATTAAACAGGACTATTATCATGAAATTTTATGAAATATGATATTTATCTAAATGTGAAACGACCTAGATCTATCCATAAACATGTCATTCGTTTGTTACAATGGAACAAATGTATGTAAATCGACTTCAAACAAATTTCAATAGGTCATCCGTTGAGCTAGGTCTGTACTTCTAGAAAACCCAACTACGTTATTCTATGCTCAATTTTGTACGTTGTGCAAAATTTGATGTCAATCTAACAAATATGAGGAGTTTGATGCACCATTTACTTATATATGGATGCTATATCCAAATATGAACCGATTTCAACGAAACTTGTCACAGGTTAGGTTATACTAATTTCAGTACGTTTTGTTCCTATCAGCCATATATTGGTTCCTTGGTGCGTCAATTACTTAAAATCAATCTATAATATAAGGAGCTATATCTAAATCTCAACCGATTTTCACTAAACTTAGCACACATTATTCTGAATTAAATTCAAAACGCTATGCAGCATAAGAACTTGGTACATTATTTAGATTAAATCGGACGAAAATATATATATCTAGATCTGAATCGATTTTCACGAAACTCAGCACACATCATTCCAGCATCAATTTAGAACGCTATGCCAAATTTTGTGCAAATCGAAGGGTACATGTGGTGCACCATTTACATTAAATCGGACGAAAATATATATGGGAGCTATATCTAAGTCTTGGCCGATTTTCACGAAACTTGGCACACATCATTCTGGATTTAATTCACCATTTTGGTGCACCATTTACATGAAATCGGACGAAACTATATATGGGAGCTATATCTTTATCTGGACCGATTTTCACGAAACTTGGCAGACGTCACTCTATGCTCAATTCAGTACTTTATGCCAAATTTCGTGCAAATCGAAATATATATAGGGATTTTGGTGCACTATTTACATGAAATCGGACGAAACTATATATGGGAGCTATATCAAAATCTGGACCGATTTTCACGAAATTTGGCAGACATCACTCTAGGCCCAGTTAAGTACGTTATACCAAATTTCGTGCAAATCGAGAGATATATAGGTACTTTGGTACACCATTTACATTAAATCGGACGAAAGTATATATGGGAGCTATATCTAAATCTGGACTGATTTTCACGAAACATGGCAGACGTCACTGTATGCTTAATTCAGTACGTTATGCCAAATTTCGTGCAAGTCCAAAGATATATAGGGACATTGGTACAGAATTTACATGAAATCGGACGAAACTATATATGGGAGCTATATCTAAATCTAGACCGATTTTCACGAAACTTGGCAGACATCACTCTAGGCTCAATTTAGTACGTTGTGCCAAATTTTGTGCAAATCGAAATATATATAGGGATTTTAGTGCACCATTTACATGAAATCGGACGAAAGTATATATGGGAGCTATATCTAAATCTGGACTGATTTTCACGAAACTTGGCAGACGTCACTCTATGCTCAATTCAGTACTTTATGCCAAATTTCGTGCAAATCGAAATATATATAGGGATTTTGGTGCACCATTTACATGAAATCGGACGAAACTATATATGGGAGTATATCTAAATCTGGACCGATTTTCACGAAATTTGGCAGACATCACTCTAGGCCCAGTTAAGTACGTTATACCAAATTTCGTGCAAATCGAGAGATATATATAGGTACTTTGGTACACCATTTACATTAAATCGGACGAAAGTATATATGGGAGCTATATCTAAATCTGGACTGATTTTCACGAAACTTGGCAGACGTCACTGTATGCTTAATTCAGTACGTTATGCCAAATTTCGTGCAAATCCAAAGATATATAGGGACATTGGTACAGAATTTACATGAAATCGGACGAAACTATATATGGGAGCTATATCTAAATCTAGACCGATTTTCACGAAACTTGGCAGACATCACTCTAGGCTCAATTTAGTACGTTGTGCCAAATTTTGTGCAAATCGAAATATATATAGGGATTTTAGTGCACCATTTACATGAAATCGGTCGAAACTATATATGGGAGCTATATCTAAATCTGGACTGATTTTCACGAAACTTGGCAGACGTCAGTCTTTGCTCAATTCAGTACGTTATGCCAAATTTCGTGCAAATCCAAAGATATATAGGGACTTTGGTACAGAATTTACATGAAATCGGACGAAACTATATATGGGAGCTATATCTAAATCTGGACTGATTTTCACGAAATTTGGCAGATATAATTCTAGACCTAAATGATTAGGCTGTACCAAATTTCGTGCAAATCGAAGGATATATAGGGACCATTTACATTAAATCGGTTAAATATATATATGGGAGCTATATCTAAATCAGAACCGATTTTTCCCAATTTCCATGTGTCTATCTTGTTTCCTTTTGCCTGTTACAAACATATGCAGAAAGACATAATACCCTGTACCACAGTGTGGTGAAGGGTATAAAGAATATTGAATAATGAGAAAGAAAGAGAATAATAAAGTTAAGAGAGATTCGCAGAGTATTAAGTGATAGTGATACTGGGAGAAATGTGTATAAAGGTGGGTACTACAATGTAACTCCAGGACATTCTCCAAATAATGAGAGAGTTAAAGGCACAGCCCTACCCGAGGCCAAACGAAGTCTCCCGAGCCCTCGAGATTTTACGCAGCCGAGGGATCACTGCCGAACTCGCTGCGCCGGAGGTGGTGTATATTTCCTCGTATGACGAGCAGAATACCCCGTCAAGGCCGGTGAGAGAGAGGAGCTCAAGACCAAGCACCCCGTCCCCTGTGGTTTCGCCACAGTCTGAAAATGGAATTCGGTGTGCAGCAACACCCCATGACGATTGGGGTTGGTTGTTAGAGAGCCCGGTCCCTGCTAAACCAAATGGGCTCCCCATAACCCTCGGCCGTAGGCTAACTCCCCTAGCGGCCCCTCGTTTGGAAGCACAATCGTCGGTAGTCCAGGGAGTGACGTTGCCTACCTCCAGCAAATATTGGGAGGGGTCCCAAAACCCGAATACACGAGACCGTTGGCTGTTCCGGAAGCAGTGGAAGGCACGAAAGACAAACCGAGGTTGAAGAGTGTGTTGGTCGTACCAAAGGAGGCAAGGGAGTTCGTCTGCGCAAGAGCACTATCTCCGGATACGGACGGAGAACTTCAGCCGCACTTGGAAGCAGCCTTAGCGCTACATCGACCAGGCAACCAGTATAGGAGAGTCGTGGAAGTTCCCCGAAAGAGTTTGCGGATATTGGTTGGCCGGAAGGGAAATGTGACGATCATTCCTCGCGGTCAAGAGGACCCCACCCCGATTTCAACAAAACTTGTCACACGTTATGTTATAGTATCTTCAATACGTTGCGCAAAATTTTATGCCAAACAAGTACGTTATGTCAAATTTCGTGCAAATCGAAGGATATATAGGGAAGGCACGAAAGACAAACCGAGGTTGAAGAGTGTGTTGGTCGTACCAAAGGAGGCAAGGGAGTTCGTCTGCGCAAGAGCACTATCTCCGGATACGGACGGAGAACTTCAGCCGCACTTGGAAGCAGCCTTAGCGCTACATCGACCAGGCAACCAGTATAGGAGAGTCGTGGAAGTTCCCCGAAGGAGTTTGCGGATATTGGTTGGCCGGAAGGGAAATGTGACGATCATTCCTCGCGGTCAAGAGGACCCCACCCCGATTTCAACAAAACTTGTCACACGTTATGTTATAGTATCTTCAATACGTTGCGCAAAATTTTATGCCAGTTGGATCCACCTAGGGAGTTTGGAGTAAAATTTATATCTAACTTCTAGGTTATACTAACTTTAGTACGTTGTGCAAAATTGTGTGTAAATGTTGTTTAAAATCGGTCGAAAATATATATATAGAAGCTATATCTAAATATGAATAAATTTCAACGAGACTTGTCAGAGATTAATTTATATTAACTACAGTTCATTGTACAAAATCGTCAATCGGACTAACCTTGGGTTTTTAGTGCACAATTTACATAAAATCGGAAGAAAATGTATATAGGACCTACATTAAATGCAAAGAAAATATCTGAACCCATTTTCACGAAACTTAACACATATCATTCTAGACTTTATTCAGTACGCTATGCCAAATTTCGAGCAAATCGAAAGATATATGTGGACTTTGGTGCACCATTTACATTAAATCGGACGAAAATATATATGGGATCTATATTGCTTTTGCAAAATAGTCAGGGTGAATCCCAGTTTGTTGTTTTTATAAAAAACAACTATTTCAGAAATTTTAAACCATATCATTGTAGACCTAATTAAGTACGCTATGGCAAATTTCGTGCATATCGAAAGATATATCTTAACTTTGTTGCACCATTTACATTAAATCGGACGAAAATATATATAGGAGCTATATCTAAATTTAAACCGATATTCAGGAAACTTAACACACATCATTCTATACCTAATTAAGTACACTATGCCAAATGTGATTTCTTTATATTTGTGTGATTTCTTTATATTGGGTGGAAAACCACAAGTAGCTATCGTTAGCGTAATCCAGCATTTAAATGTGAATAAATCCTTTGTGTCTCGTACCATCGCTCGTTACCGTGATACTGGTAGCGTAGCCCGACGTCAAGGAAGTGGACGCAAGAACCCAGCAACATAAGCAGAAATGGTTGGAAAAGTAAAGAAGCGATTTGACCGCGTCGCATTGGCCGAAAAAATGGATCGTTTTTTTATCGCATGGGAGCTAAATCCTAATCTGAACCGATTTTAGCAAAAATTAGTAGGTTACACTAACTTCAGTACGTTGTGCAAAATATTTAGAGCTTTGGTGCACCATTTACTAACCAGTAAGGAAAGTAGTAAAGTCGGACTGGGCCGACAATATGATACCCTTCACCACTTTGGGTATATTGTACATATATATTCATACAATTGTATCTCAATGTTCCCTCGAAGGAACTTACTCATGTCTTTCTGCAACCTATGATAAATTTAATTTCTTTCGGGCAGATTTAGAGTCGTTTGCGTACCATGGAACAAATTTATGGAAAACGATTTATAGCAAAATTGATACACGCTATTCGGTACGCCGCACTGTTAAAAATTTAATCTCAATCAGACACCCGTTCAAAATATATATGGAAGCTATGGCTGCATCTGCACGAATTTCAACAAAACCTAATAACGTCATTCAACTCTCAATGTTAATCGGACAAACATCAGGAGTTTGTTGCACCATTTATGTAAAATCGGAAAAAATATACATGGGAGCTATATATAAATCTGAACCGATTTTTACGAAACTTAGCGCAAATCATGCTGTGACAAATTTCGTGCAAATCGAGAGATATATAGGGACTTTGGTGCACCATTTACCTTTTATCGGACCAATATATATATGGGAGCTATATCTAAATCAGAACCGATTTTCACGAAAATTAACGCACATCATTGTAGGCTTAATTCAGTACCCTGTGCCAAATTTCGTGCAAATCGAAAGATATTTAGGGACTTTGGTGCAGCATTTACCTTAAACCGGACGAAAATATATATGGGAGCTATATCATGGCAAATGAAAAGATTTCCAGGGACTTTGGTGCACCATTTCACTAAAATCGGGCGAAACTGTATATGGGAGCTATATCTAAATCTGAACCAACTTTCATGAAACTTAGAACACACTATTACAGTACACTATGCCAAATTTCGTGCAAATCGAAAAATAAATAGGGACTTTGGTACACTATTTACCTTAAATCGGGCGAAAATATGTATGGGAGCTATATCTAAGTCTGAACCGATTTTTCCCAATTTCAATAGGGTTTGTCCTTGGGCCAAACAAATGACCTGTGCAAAATTTCATCCAATTCGGATCATAAATGCGAGCTGTACTTTGTTTACAATTTATCATGTACAGACGGACGGACATGCATAAATCGACTCAGAAGGTGATTCTATTAATATTCTCAAATGATATATCAAAAATTTGTATTTGTTTGAGTGCCTCTTGCTTACTTTAATATTTAAAAACAATTTTTAAACTACATATTTTGTATACAGGTTCATGTTTCGGTATACTTCGAGGGTATAGTTTTGCAAAGTCAGTAAAATAAAGGTTGGAATCAATACGCACAAATTATTCACTGTGATATACAAAAGTATTTCCCAACAACAATTAATCTACACGCGGAGTTTTATTCGGATATTCCCCATCTCACATAGACTAAACGATTAAAACACATTTTAATTAAAACATGCTGCATATGGAATGGTATTTGTTTAGCTCCACAGGAAGTCTGTCGACAATAAAAGGTCAGGAGGGTATCAAACGTTTACATACATTTCCATTTTAATTATAACTATTCTTTATCACGACTGATGTCTGTGCATCTCTCCTCGGGCATCATTAGATAATTAATTTGATTCGTGCTGTCTACGCTTCGTTTCCAGTCAAAATATTGAAAAGAACCGATAAGAGATTGCAGATTAAATTACGTTTTAAGTGCTAGAAGGAAGACGATGAAGGACATAGGAAGGAACTCATTTATACTAAATATTATACATATTTTCTATTGAATTCATCTTACTAAAGAAAGAAGGAAAGAAATATGGGACGCTTCTTTTATTTTCACATAAAAACAATACAATAAAGTCAGAAGACATGGAAAATGGGGTTCATGTAATTTGAAAAAAAAAAAAAAATAAATAAATATACATGAAATAAATTAGGGATGTCAGAAATGTCCGTCAAATATAAACAATATTCAGTTCTGCTCTTTTTTTTGTTATGTGATTTTAGACTTACAACCTTTTTTTATTCGTTCAACCGAAGACAAGTATTCTTATTCGTTTTATCGAAATCAAAATAATCATTTCCCATTCTTCTTAATCAGGGTATAATTTTGAGACAGTCTATTGAGAGATTGATATATAAAATCTTAATCCTTTGTCTGCAGGCAGGTCAAGTTCGAAGAAGGGCTGAATCGGTCATGTTTTGGAGTAGCCCCCATACAACGGTATTTTGAGGATTCTAATCGGGTACCAAATCTCACCACTTTTTCGTATTGTCTCCTTATAAAGGTAGCCCCAACATTTAGGTACTTTGGGGAGTTGCGGCACGTTTTTCAACTGAAATATCTGTAATTTGGTATCTCTCTACTTAAAATGATTAATATCGGTCTCCTTTTTGGTACGGTACCCTCAAAATAATAACTTATCAAATTTTCATGATATCTTTCATAAATCATCACTATCAGTCACCACTGAATGCACATTTTCATACTGGGCACACGGTGGAGTCATTTCGTTTGCGACGCCACTAAATATGCCCTGAGATCCCTTGATCGGAATAAAATGCTATGTGGAGTTAGACATGTATATCTACCCGTCTATGTAAATCACCATAGAGCTCCCAATATTCATGATAGAGTTTGGGAAATTTTGGACATATATTGCTACTACTAATATGATGTTTGTTATCTCAAATAATCGGCTAAATTTCGGTATTTGAAGGAGTTCAACATTTGCATATGACGGTTTTCTGTGCACTGATTTAATGCAACAATCCTAAATAGGATATGAACAAAATTAAACTTCACTTTTACCCCAAAAGTCCAGGTCTGAAAACTTTTTATTAGACATAAAAACATTTTGTATCATCTTTTCATTAACACATTTTTTGCTCTTAGCACAGCAACGCTTGTACGGCACGCAGACTTTGCTCTTATTATTAACAATCTTCTTCTTCACATCATAACGTAATTTAGTAACAACTCAGTTAGACATCAAACATTCATAGCCAATGAAATCATGAAAATTTTCACCTTCCCAAAGCATTAGTAATACCAGCACGTTTCATTTTATATGCCCGCCCTGCCTTAACAAGTCAAAGGTCATTGAAGTGATACGTGATATATAATGCTGATGAGCTTGAAAATGTTCCCAACCAACAGCACATCTCCAAGAATACCCGTTATTATGTATACGTCCTTAAAATGGATGTCGGGAAGAAATTGTTATTTTTTTCGTCTTAAAGTAATCGTATTGGCAAATGTCTTCTGTCTCTTTGATACTTAACAGATTGATTGTATTATTTCCTAGGCCTTAAGAGGTCCATAAAATTAAGTGTTTACTTTGTAACGTTTTATGAAGCTAATAACAATGGAATGCTTGCAAGCCTGTCTTTATGTGTATTCATTTCCTGAGTGTTTGCTACGCTGGTGGTAAAATAAATGAAATAGTATAAAGTATAAGGACATTATAAAGAACAAGTGAAAAAGCGTTGGATACCCTCCACCATAGGGAAAATACAAAAAGTGGACCTATATCGACATTTCTACAAATCGATCATGTAAAACAATATGTAAAATATAAAACAAATTTAAGAAATTTTCAACGGTTAATATACCCTCAGCTTTATGGCTAAGGAGGGTGTATACACTTTGACACAGTTAAATTGTTGTAGACCTCATGTTTCTTTGGACCAAATTTGTTTCAGAAAATATTATTTCTTCCAAACTTAGTTCAAGTTCGAAGATGGGGAATGTCGGTCCACTTCTTCTGGTACCTCCCACACAGGAGCTAGGCCTAAATGCCGGTTATAGTTCATATATAGTTCATTATCGAACCTTATGTTCTATTTTTTTATCTCGATATCCTCCGCAGGAGAAATGATTACAACAGAGCGTTAGAACCAAACCCAAAACGCGGAACAAACGAGATAACTATTTATACCCTTCACCACACTGTGGTACAGGGTATTATGTCTTTGTGCATATGTTTGTAACAGGCAAAAGGAATCAAGATCGACTCATGGTTCCTTTTGATAATATGCATAGAATCACATTCTGAGTCGATTTATGCAAGTCCGTCCGTCCGTCTGTCCGTCCGTCCATGTATTTTTGTGAGCAAAGTACAAGTCGCATTTATGATCCCAATTGGATGAAATTTGGCACAGCCCATTGGTTTGGCCCAAGGACGAACTCTATTGAAATTGGGAAAAATCGGTTCAGATTTAGATAGAGCTCCCGTATATATTTTCGTCCGATTTAAGGTAAATGATGCAAAAGAGTCCCTGAAAATCATTAGATTTACCCGAATTTTGGCAAAGCGTACTGAATTAAGAGTAGAATGACGTGTGATAAGTTTCGTGAAAATCGGTTCAGATTTAGATATAGCTCCCATATATAGTTTTGCCCGATTTTAGGTAAATATTGTACCAAAGTCCATGAAAATCATTCGATGTGCACGAATTTCTGGTTAGCGTACTCAATTAAGTCTAGAATGACTTGTGCTAAGTTTCGTTAAAATCGGTTCATAGCTCCCTATATATATAGCTCCCTTATATAGTTTCACCCGATTTTAGGTAAATAGTGCGCCAAAGTCCCTGCAAATCTTTTGACTTGCACTAATTTTGGCATAGCGTACAAAGTTTCGTGAAAATCGGTTCAGATTTGGATATAGCTCCCATATATATTTGTGTAAATGCTGCACCAAAGTCCCAATATCTTTCGAGTTTGGTATAGCGTACTGAATTACGTATAGAATGATGTCTGTAAACTTTCGTGAAAATCGGATCAGATTTACAAAAACCTTCTATATATATTTTCGTCCGATTTTATGTAAATGCTGCACCAAAGCCCCCTATATCATTCGATTTTAGTATAGCGTACTGAATTACGTCTAGAATGATGTGTGCAAAGTTTCGTGAAAATCGGATCAGATTTACAAAAACCTTCTATGTATATTTTCGTCCGATTTTTAGTAAATGGTGCACTAAAGAACCCTAGGTAGGGCGATTGCTACAACGTACTAAAGCTAATATAAATTAATCTCTGGCAAGTTTCCTTAAAACCGGTTCAGATATAGATATAGCAAGCTTCCATATATAATTTCGACTTATTCATGTTTACTGTGCACCAAATAATCAATTGGTGCTTAATTGAGATTAAATTATAATCAGTGCAGCATACCGAATAGCGAGTGTCAAGTTTGTTTTAAATCGGTTTACAAAATTTAGCATAGGTTGCAGAATGACATGTGTAGATATATATGAAGATCACATATTTAACTTCGTTCAATTTCATGTCAATGTTCCTTCGAAAAGGCGACGTCTTTTAGGATACATATGTAGAATATACCCAAAGTGGTGAAGGGTATCATATAGTCGGCCCAGTCCGACTTTACTACTTTCCTTACGGGTTTAATATAAACAAGTGAAAAAGCGTTAAGTTCGGCCGGGACGAACTTTGGATACCTTCCACCATAGGTATAGTGACAGGTACTTGAAATGAAAATATAGGGAACATATCAAAAAGTGGATCTATATCGACATTTCTACAAATTGATTATGTAAACCATAGAGTACACCAAATACAAATAGCAGCAATTTTAATGGATATTTATACCCTCAGCTTTATGGCTAATTTATAAACTTCGAAACGCTGAAATGTGCTTCATCGAAATATTGGTTCTAGACCCCATATTTTTCGTTTTAGAAAATTTTGATTTCATCCAAAATTTGCACATCTTATTATTTCTTCCAAACTTAGTTCAAGTTCGAAGGTGGGGAACCACTCCTTCTGGTACATCTGACACAAAATGATCAAAAATGTGCAAAAAATTAATTTTACAATATCATGCGAACGACTAATCTATTTGAACCAAACTTTGAATGACCTATTATACTAACCAAGTCTACATCTTGTGGAAAGATGGGACCCATTGTTCCACTTCAACGTTCCCAGGTTTATTTCGCGAGGTTGGGTGGAAGCTGCTGTTTCAATATGAAAATTGGAATTGCAGAAAAAATTTGTATGATTACGCCCCTGGAGGCTATATCTTAAGCGGGACCAATGTTGATTGTATCGTATAGGAATTGCCGAATATTTGTAGTTATTTTAATATGAGGTGCTACGAAATTGAGGGCTGATATGATTTCGAAAAAATATGGTGAAATGATGACAGAGTCTTAGAACCGAACCCATAACGCGGAGCAAATCAGATAACTATGTTAATATAAACAAGTAAAAAAGCGTTAAGTTCGGGCGGACCGAACTTTGGATACCCTTCATCAAAGAAATACTGACAAATTTTTTAAATGAAAACATAGGGAACATACATATAACTACAATTCTTGCAATCGATTGTTGTAAACCAAATAGAAAATTCAACAATTTCAATGGGGGATTTCCTTAAATCTCAAAACCCTAAAATGTTGACATATATTATTAACGCATGGTACGGTGAAACATGTGTATACAATGCTGAAAATACTCTAATTTAGATGGGAATATTATATATGAGGCATACTAAAGCGGGACCCATATTGACAATATTGTGTAGGAATTAGCAACTACTTGTTGTTTTCATTATATAAGGGGTTAGGCCTAATTAAGGGCCGATGTAGCTCAAGTTCCAAGCTAATATTTTAGTTTTGAATTCCAATACCGTCTATCATGCTAAATATTAAATAGGTAGGATGTTTTATATAGGACCTGGTCCTAAATGCGGATCAATACAGTTCATTATCAAACCTCACATTTCAGTTTTTATGTCGATATTCTCCGAGAGAAAAATTATTACAACATATGGCTAAATCGACTAAATCGTTTTAGAATTCCATACTAGGAGGGGTATGAACTAAAATTTCGACCCCCCCCCTACTATTGTGGAATACAGCTATATGGGGTAACCCCAATACACGGAAAAAAATCAGCTATTTTAAAATTAAAAGGGTGTTATAGGGGGACTACCCCTAAAAGGTGGTGAATATTAATAATTTTTGGTAGGGAGACTTGGTACCATATACGACTACAAAATATCAATTTGCAACAAATTCGCTTGAAAATCGCGCTCAAGAACCCCAAAATACCGAAAATTGGGGGATACCCTTTTATGGGGGCTATCGAATGAACGTATATTCATAATTTTTTGTAATTACAGCTAATTACAGCTAATTCGGCGGAAAAATACGATCAAAATCCCCAAAATATTGAAAATTAGGTGGTACCGTTATATGGAGGCTTTATAAAAAAATGGACCTATATTTATAATTTTTAGTGGAGAAATTTGGTATCCAAAAAGAACCCATTTTACCAAATTTCAGCGAATTCGGTTGAAAAACGTGCTCAAGAACCCCGATATACTGAAAATTTTGGGGTACCCTTATATGGGAGCTATGCCTAAACGTGGACCGATATAGCCCATCATCGAACTTGATCTGCCTGCAGACAAAAGACGAATCTATGCAAAATTTTGGCGTTCTATCTCAATTCCTTTAATCGCTAGAGTGATTACATCAGACAGACGGACATGCTTAGATCGTCATAGAACGCTGATCAAGAATATATATATGAAATGATTATTTCGATGCGTTACAAACGGAAAAACAAAACTAATATACCCTCCATACTATGGTGGAGGGTGTAAAAAAGGGGTTATATAGGGACTTCCCTAAAATGGGGTGAATATTTATAATTTTTGGTAGGGAGATTTGTTACCATAAACGACTACAAAATACCAAATTTCAGCGAATTCGGTTGAAAAATGCACTCAAGAACTTCAAAATACCGAAAATTTGGGGGTACCCTTATATGGGTGCTATCAGAAAAAGTGAACCGATGTTTATATTTTTTTGTGTAGATATTTGGCACTAAATAAGAACCCAATCTACCAAATTTCAGCAACTTCGGTTGAAAAACGCGATCCAGACCCCCAAAGTACCGAAAGTTGGGGGGTACCCTTACATGGGGGCTATCCGAAAAAATGTACCTATATTTATAATTTTTGGTGGGGAGATTTATAACCCAATAAGAACTCAAAGTACCAAATTTCAGCGAGTTCGGTTGAAAAACGAGATTAAGAACCTCAAATTACCGAAAACTGGGTGTACCTTTATATGGGAGCTATGCCTAAACGTGGACCGATGGCCAGACGGACATGCTTAAATCGCCATAGAATTTTACGCTGATCAAGAATATATATACTTTATAGGTTCGGAAATGATTATTTCGATGCGTTACAAATGGAAAAACAAAACTTATATACCCTCCATACTATGGTGGGGGGTACAAAAAGAGGGTCATATGGGGACTACCCCAAAAAGGTGTCGAATATTAATAATTTTTGGGAGGGAGATTTCTTACCACATACGACTACAAAATACCAAATTGCAGCGAATTTGGTAGAAAAACGCAGTCAAGAACCCTAAAATACCGAAAATTGGGGGTACCCTTATACGGGGCCATCCGAAAAAATGGACCTATATTTATAATTTTTAGTGGAGAAATTTGCTACCCAATAAGAACTCAAAGTATTAAATAACAGCCAATTCGATGAAAAAATGCGATCAAAACCCCCAAAATACGGAAATTTGAGGGGTACCGTTATATGGGGGCTACCAGAAAAAGTGGACCTATATTTATATTTTTTTGTGGGGACATTTAGTACCCAATAGGAACCCAATGTACCAAATTTTAATGAATTCGGTTGAGAAACGCGCTCAAGAACCCCAAAATACAAAAAATTGGTGGTACCCTATATTTATAATTTTTTGTGGAGAGATTTGGTACATATAAGGAACTAAAAATAGTAAATTACGGCCGATTCGGTGGAAAAATACGATCAAAACCCCCAAAATGCTGAAAATTTGGAGGTACCGTTATATGGGGGCTATCAGAAAATGTGGACCAATATTTATAATTTTTTGTGGGGACATTTAGTACCCAATAAGAACTAAATGTACCAAATTTCAGCGTATTCGGTTGAAAAACGAGCTCAAGAACCCCAAAATACCGAAAATTGGAAGGTACTGTTATATGGGAGCTATTCCTAAACGTGGACCTATATATTCCATCATCAAACTTGACCTGCCTGCAGACAAAAGTCAAACGTATGCAAAATTTCAGCACCCTATCTCAATTCCTTCAGAAGATAGCGTGATTACAACAGACGGACAGACATGGCTAGATCGTCTTAGAGTTTTACCCTGATCAAGAATATATATACATTATAGGGTCGGAAATGAATATTTCGATGAGTTACAAACGAAATGACAAAATTAATATACCCTCCATACTATGGGGGTTTGAGTAGAATATGTGCAAAGTATTTTCAGTCGATCAGACAAAAAATTGCTGAAATATGATTGTTCGAAGGCTGTGTTATATATTTATATATAAATAACAGTTATTCCCATTTAAAGAAGTCCTTCACTTACACTTTTATACTTTACACCACGCTGTGGTACAGGGTATTATGTATTTGTGGTTATGTTTGTAACAGACAAAAGAAAACGATATAGACACATGGTTCCTTTTGGGAATGTGCATAAAATCAATTTCTGATTTGATTTATCCTTATCCGTCCGTTTGTTGGTGTTAAATTGTACACAAAGTACAATAATAATAATAATCGCATTTAATTTACTTGATACGATTGTAGTATGTGACGAAAATCTATTTCCAAAATTAAATAGTTTCACAAGTTTTTTCCTAAAAACCCCAGAAAGTGGTCCGATATTGACGACGCATGGTAGGGTGGAACATCCCCAAAATACTGCAATTAGGAGGTCACAGGTATATAAGGCCGTCACCAATATACGTAGGTTTTATTTCGAGGGGTTGAGTGGAATTAACGAACATTTGTAGATATCATTATATGAGATGCTATGCCTAGTTGAGGACAGATATAGCTCTATTGCGAAACTAACATTTTTGCATCAGAATACATTTCTTTACGCTTAATATTAAAAATACCGAAAATAGGTAGGTATCATTATATTATAGGCCTAAATGTGGACACATGGTTCCTTTTGAAAATATGCATAGAATCACTTTTAAAGTCGATTTATGCATGTCCGTCGTCCGTAAACAAAGTTCAAGTCACATTTATGATCCGAATTGGATGAAATTTGACACAGGGCACTTATTTGGGCCAAGGACGAACCCCATTGAAATTTGGAAAAATCGGTTCAGATTTAGATATAGCTCCCATATATATTTTCGTCCGATTTAAGGTAAATGGTGTACCAAAGTCCCTATATATCGTTCGATTTGCACGCAATTTGGCATAGCTTACTGAATTAGGTCTAGAATGATGTGTGCAAAGTTTCGTGAAAATCGGTTCAGATTTAGATATAGCTCCTATATATAGTTTCGCCCGATTTTAGGTAAGTAGTCAACTAAAGTCCCTACATATCCTTCGATTTTATACTGAATTAGGTCTAGAATGATGTGTGTTAAGTTTCCTGAAAATCGGTACAGATTAAGATACAGCTCCCATATATGTTTTTGTCCGATTTAACGTAAATGGTGTAACAAAGTCCCTGTATATCATTCCATTTGCACGAAGTTTTGCACAGCGTACTGAATTAGGTCTAGAATGATGTGTGTTAAGTTTCCTGAAAATCGGCCCAGATTTAAATGTAGCTCCCATATATATTTTCGTCCGATATAATGTAAATGGTGTACCAATGTCCCTATATATCATTCGATTCGCACGATATTTGGCATAGCGTAATGAATTAGGTCTAGAATGATGTGTGTTAAGTTTCCTGAATATCGGTCCAAATTGAGATGTAGGTCCCATATATATTTTCGTCCGATTTAATGTATATGGTGTACCAAAGCACCTATATATCTTTAGATTTGCACAAATTTGGTACAGCGTACTGAATTAGGTCTAGAATGATGTGCGTTAAGTTTCCTGAACATCGATCCAGATTTAGATATAGCTCTTATACATTTTTTCGTCCGATTTAATGTAAATGGTGTACCCAAGTCCCTATATATCATTCGATTTGCACGAAATTTTGCATAGCGTAATGAATTAAGTCTACAAATATGTGTTTTAAGTTTCGTAAAAATCGGTTCAGCTTTAGATATAGCTCCTTTATATTTTTTCTTCCGATTTTATGTAAATTGTGCACTAAAGACCCAACGTATTAGTAGTTAATATAAGTTATTTTCTGCCAAGTCTCATTTAAATCGGTTCAGATTTTGATGTAGCTTCTACATATATATTTTCGTCCGATTTGACACAAAATTGACACAAATATTGCACAACGTACTAGAGTTCGTATAACCTCGATGTTGGATGCTTCACCAAGGTGGGTCCAATCGGCACAAAATTTTGCACTACGTACTGAAGTTTCTATAACATAACGTTTGGCAAATTTGGTTGAAATAGGTTTAGATTTCTATATATGTAAGTCCTACAAAAAATCGACGTCTGTTAGGATTTATCTGTTGGATATACCCAAAGTGGTGAAGGGTATCATATAGTCGGCGCCGTCCGAATTTACTACTTTCCATACTGATTTTATACCCTTCACCACACTGTGGTACAGGGTATTATGTCTTTGTGCATATGTTGGTAACAGGCAAAAGGAAACGAGATAAACACATGGTTCCTTTTGAGAATATGCATAGAATCACTTTCTAAGTCGATTTATGCATGTCCGTCCGTCTGTCTGTCTGTCTGTCTGCCCATGTTAAATTGTAAACAAAGTACAGGTCGCATTTATGATCCGAATTGGATGAAATTTGGCACAGGTCACTTATTCGGCCCAAGGACGAACCCTATTGAAATTGGGAAAAATCGGTTCAGATTTAGATATAGCTCCCATATAAATATATATATATATATATATATCGTTTAGGTCTAGA